>NW_027213554.1:15000-27500 GCF_042767895.1 Penaeus vannamei | reverse complement strand
AGTAATAGAACGAGAAAGAGCGAGAGAAAGAGTAATAGAACGAGAAAGAGCGAGAGAAAGAAAGAAAGAGAGAAAGAGAGAACGAAAAAAAGAGAAACAGAGAGCGAGAAAGAGAGAGAGAGAGAGAGAGACCCCATTTATATATAAAAAACTCAATGAACTCTAACGGCAGCAATGAACCCTGGGCAACGACAGTAGTGATGACAATAATCCGTTTAATGTCACCGTCAGAAAGGTGAGGAGAGTGACCTGTTGGGGTCGTCTGTCTCTCCTCTCTTCTTCTCTTCTCTTCTCTACTCGTCTCTTCTCTTCTCTTCTCTTCTCTACTCTACTCTTTTCTTCTCTTCTCTTCTCCTCCCTCTCCTCTCCTCTTCTCTTCTCCTCCCTCTCTTCTTCTCTTCTCTTCTCTTCCCCTCCTTCCTCTTCTCTTCTCTTCCGTCCTCTTTCCTACTCTTTTCTTCTCTGCTCTTCTCTTCCCTCCTCCTTCCTCTCCTATTCGCCTTTCTTCCCTCCCTTTCCCTTCTTCTCTTGCCCACTCTTTTCCTCCTTTACTATCCTCCCTTCGTTCCTAGCTTCTTTCCCTGCCCACTCTCCTCTCATCCTTTCTCTCCCTTTCCTTTCCTCCCTTCCATCCTGCCCACTCTCCTTCCTCTCCCTCTTCCCCTTCCCTTCCTCATTCTTTCCTTCCTCCCACCCCCTCCTCCCTCCCTCCATTCCACCTCTTTCCTTCCCACCCCCTCCTCCCTCCCTCCCTTCCCTTCCCACCCCTCCTTCCTCCCTCTCACCCCTTCCCTTCCTTCCCACCCCTCCTCCCTCCCTCCCACCCCTTCCCTTCCCTTCCCTTTCCACCTCCCTCCCTCCTTCCCTTCCCACCCCTCCTCCCCCCTCCCACCCCTTCCCTTCCCTCTTCCCTCCCCTTCCCTTCCCACCCACCTCCTCCCTCCCACCCACCCTTCCTTCCTTCCAACCCCCTCCTCCTTCCCTCCCACCCCTTCCCTTCCCGCCTTACTTCCCTCCCTCCCACCCCTTCCCTCCCCCTCCCAAACCACCACCAGCACCGCCACTCTCGCATCCGAGAGTAAACGGAACAAGAATTGAATTTAGAAAGTTTATTTGCAGACTCCAGGAGGTTCACGTCCTGGGCAAAGACCTCCTCCCTCCCCCCCTCCTTCCTCCCCTTCCCCTTTCCCTCCTTCCCTCCTCCTCTCCTCCTCCTCCTACCCCTTCCCTTCCTTTCCCTCCTACCCCTCCTACCCCTTTCCCTCCTTCCTTCCCCTCCTCCCCACCGCCCACCCCCACTGCCTTTCTTGTGACATCTGAAGCTCGCCCGTTAAAACTCACGCGACCCGAGCACAATGGGCGGCCCTGCAGTCCCTCCAAGCACGCCCTTGCAGAGCTTGGGGTGCAGACGGCCGTGATTGGCAACGCTTTTTTTGGGGGGTGGGGGGTGGGGGGATGATCGAGAGGGAGAAGGGAGGGAAGGAGGGAAGGAGGGGGTGAGGGACGGAAGGAGGGAGGGAGGGAGGGTGGGACGGAAGGAGGGAGTGGGAGGGGAGGGAGGGAGGGAGGGGAGGGAGGGAGGGAGGAGGGAGGGAGGGGTAGGCAGGGAAGGGAGGAGAGGGAGGGTGGGTGGGAAAGATAGAAAAATCAGAAAAAAGAATCCAGGTGAAGAAGAAACACAGAAAAAGAAAAAACAAAGAATAAAAAAAAAACAATACAAAATTTGAGAGCTCGAAACAAACAAACAAATAAAACAAACACATCAGCCCCCCTTAACCCCCCTCCGTCCCTCCCTCCCTCTGCCTCCCCACCCCACCCAAGAAGAAAAGAAGAGAAGAGAAGAAAATTGAAATTATCGCCTTAATCTCAAAACTTTCGCCCCGCAAGAAGTGACTCAGCGTGACCCTCCTCTCCTCACACACAGCATCTCGTATTCCTCAATGACCGGTGGAGGAGGAGGAGGAGGAGGAGGAGGAGGAGAAGGAGAGGGAGGAGGAGGGGGAGGAAGAGGAGGAGGAGGAGGGGTAGGAGGAGGAAGAGGAGGGGGAGGAGGAGAAGGAGGAGAGGAGGAGGGAGAGGAGGAGAAAGAGGGAGGAGGGAGGAGGAGGAGGAGGAGGAAGGAAGGAAGGAGGGAGGAGGAGGAGGAGGAGGAGGAGGGAGGAGGAGGAGGAGGAGGGGGAGGAGGAGAAAAGGAGGAGGGAGAAGGAGGAGGGAGGAGGAGGAGGAGGAGGAGGAGGGAGGAGGGAGGAGGGGAGGGAGGAGGAGGAGGAGAGGAGGGGAGAGAGGAGGAGGGGAGGAGGAGGAGGAGAAGGGAGAGGAGAGGGGAGGAGGAGGAGGAGGAGGGAGGAGAAGAGAGGAGGAAAGAGGGAGGGGAGGAGGAGGAGGAGGAGAGGAGGGAGGGAGGAGGAGGAGGGGAGGAGGGAGGGGAGAGAAAGGGAGGAGGAGGGGGAGGAGGAGGAGGAGGAGGAAGAGAGGAGGAGGGGGAGGAGGGAGGAGTAGGAGGAGAAGGAGAAGGAGGAGGAGGAGGAGGAGGAGGAGGAGGAGGGAGGAGGAGGAGAAGGAGAGGAGGAAGAGGAGGAGGAGGAGGAGGAGGGGAGGAGGAGGAGGAGGAGGAGGAGGAGGAGAAGGGGAGGAGGAGAAGAAGAAGAAGAAGAAGAAGGAGGAGAAGAAAGAAGAAGGAAGGGAGGAGAAGAGAAGAAAAGAAGAAAAGAAGAGGAAGAATAAAAGAAGAAAAGAAGGTAATACTAGAAGCAGATATAACAATAATGATAATAGAAGAAAAAAAAAAAAAAAAAACAAAACATCCACGGCTCTGACCCTATGACCTATAACTAAAACCTATGTAAAAAAAAATAAATAAATAAAATAAAATCCACGGTTCTGACCCTATGACCTATAACTAAAAAAAGACAATAACGAACAAACAAACAAACAAACAAAAAACAAATCCAGCACCCGTGACCCTATAGCAGAATATAATGACCTGCGGAATCGAATCTTTGCAAATAATTACGTTATCTCTATACCATTTCACTTTTTTATGGTCAGTTTCATAGGATTGTATTTTTTCTTTTTTTTTCCTTGCTAATTTCACTTTTTTCTCTTCTTTCTTTTTCACATTTCCTTGCTAATTATCTATTTTTTTTCCCCCTTCATTTAATTGACTTGTTTTTTTTTCACTTTTCATGTCAAATTCCGTCTGACATTTTTTCTATGTATCACATTTTCACTTTTCTTTTTATTTCACTTTTTATTGATTTTTTCCCCTCACGATTCAATATCAATGGAATTTAATTTTTCCTTCTCAAAAATTCATTTACCTGGAATTTTCATTTTCAATTTCATTTTTTTTTCTTTCTTTTCACTTCATTTCACTGATCTTACTTTTCCTCGAATTTTCCTTCCAACCTTGCCTTTAATTTTCTCTTATGTTTTGATTCCATTCTGAATTGCATTTCCCACTCTCGTTTTCCTTTCACGTTTTTTTCTTTCACCTCCTTCCACTTCCTTTTTTTCTCCTTGTCTTTATTTTCACTTCACTTTCCATTTACCTTCTATCTCATTTCCCTTCCATCCTTTTCATTTCATTTTTCTTCCTCTTTATTTCCTCCTAATTCTCGCTTCTATTTCATTCCACTTTGCATTTACCTTTTTTCCCATTTTTCTTTTTCCTTTGGTTCCTTAATCTTCCTTCTCACTTTCCATTTACTCTTGCATTTATTTCAACGTCCATCATGGGCCTATATAATTTTTGGATTTTTTTTTTTTTTAACTAAACAATGACCCTCAATTGAGTTCAGTTTCTTTGCTTATTATCCAATATGGCATCTCCTTTTATCTCTTTAAAGAGTGAGAGAGAAGAGAGGGAGAGGGATAGAAAGAGAAGGGAGAGGAGGGAGAGGAGGGAGGGAGGGAGGGAGGGAGGAAGGTAGGGAGGGAGGGAGAGAGGGAGGGAGGGAGAGAGAGAGGAGAGAGAGAGAGAGGAGAGAGAGAGAGAGAGAGAGGAGAGAGAGAGAGAGAGAGGGGCAGAGAGGGGGAGGGAGAGAGAGATAGAGGGATAGATTGATAAATAGACAGATAGATAGAGAGAGAGAGAGAATGAGAACGGGACAGAGAAAAAGAAAAACAAAGAGAACGCGAACGAGAGAGAAAGGAAATACAGAAAGAGAAAGAGAATCGATAATTATTTTACAATTCTCGCAGCCAATTCATCCGCGATTAATTCAGGCATCCCCCTCCCCCCCCTCCCCCCCTCCCCCCCCCTCCCCCCTTGATGATTCTAAGCCAGCGATAAATCAGTTTTTAATTTACTCTTCGACAAAAGTGCGAAGCAAAATCTATTTATAGGCCTATCGCACGCGGTACTATTGCACAATTCCCTCGCGCCAAATCCATTATAAAATCACGGGCTTCGATTGATAACTCGGTCACGTTGCATAATATAATATAATGCTTAGGCTTATGCACGATTTGCTGACAGATGGACAGGCAGATAGACAGACACACGCGAACGCACACAGACACAGATACACACACACACATACACACAAACGCGAACACAAGCACACACATACACACAAAGGCGAACACGAACAGGTACATATATACACACACACACAAACGCGAACGCACACACACACACACACGAACACACACATACACACACACACATACACAAACACCGGACAATTCAACACAACCAAACACACAAATAGTTTTCACAATGATCACAATACAAACACACACACACACACACAAAAAAAAAAAAAATAAATAAATAAATAAAATCAAATAAAATCGTGTATCTACAATGACTTTTTCCAGCACTTGTTCTTTTCCAGCCATTAATCCCCAAACAAAAATCAAGCTCAATTTACCTTTCTCTCACCAGTACGCGCGCCTTCGAGACAATAATATATAGGCCTACGTAACCTCCTGCTGGGCCTCCGTCGCCGTGCAATATTAAACCACTCAAATTTCTTATTCCTGAAGGTCAGATGACGACACTGAGGAATAATTCAATTTCTTGTCAAACACAAAACCTTCGATTCACGTAAGCCTAATTCGCCGTTCTGTGACTAACCTCCTAATGTATATTTCAGTAACGTGTAACATATCGTGTGTGTGTGTGTGTGTGTGTAAGTGTGTGAATGTGTGTGTGTGTGTGTGTGTGTGTGTGTGTGTGTGTGTGTGTGTGTGTGTGTGTGTGTGTGTGTGTGTGTGTGTGTGTGTGTGTGTGTGTGTGTGTGTCTGTGTGTGTGTGTGTGGTGTGTGTGTGTGTGTGTGTGTGTGTGTGTGTGTGTGTGTGTGTGTGTGTGTGTGTGTGTGTGTAAGTGTGTGTGTGTGTGTAAAAGTGTGTGAATGTGTGCGTGTGTGAATGTGTGTGTGTGTGTGTTTCTACTTCTTCACCCTTTCTACTTTTTTCTTTTTTCTTCTTGTTCTTTGTCTTTCTCTTTCTACTTCAAATTTCCCTATTATTCTCCTTTTCCCTCTCCTCTCCGTATATCTCCCCCTAGTCCTTATTATTAACATTCTCCTCCTCCTCATCTTTCTTTTTTTCTGCTCTATCTTCCACCTCCTCCTTCCTCTTCCACCTCATCTCTCGTCCTCCTTTCCTCTTCGTCTTCCTCCTCCTCCCTCTTTTTCCTCCTCCTCCCTTTTCTTCCTCCTCCTCCTCCCTCTTCTTCCCCTTCCCTTCTCCTCCTCCCTCCTCCTTCCTCTTCCTACTTCTCCTTCCTCCTCTTCCCCCTCCCTTCTCCTCCTCCCTCCTCTTCCTCCTCCCCACCCCCCAAAAAAAATCCTAAAAATGAGTCCATATCCTAACCAGGCCTACCGTTAAAAGGGTTATAACTACAGGCCTATACGACTTCCGCCCAACCAGACTTACGTGGCTGCAACAGCACCCTGGCACGCCACAGGTGGTCACTCGGCTTATCAAACACCTAATCTCTCCTGTTATTAATTACTGGCAGATTACGCGAGGACTATAAATAAAGAAGAAGAATGCCCATTATAGGTACAGGAATTTCATATCAAGGCCTATAAACAAAACAAAAGAAAAACGAAAAGAAATACTAGTTTTAGGTCTAAGAAACACGTATCTAGGCCTATAAACAAACAAACAAACAAAAAGAAAAGAAATACCCATTATAGGTATAGGAATCCCCGTATTAAGGCCTATAAACAAAAAAACAAAACAAAACGAAATGAAATACGAGTTATAGGAATAGGAATTCCGTTTCAAGGCCTATAAAAAAACGAAAAGAAATACGTTCTAGGAATTCCGTATCTAGGCCTATTCATAATCCCCAAAATAAAAAAAGCGAAGAGCAACACCAATCATAGGCCTGCAAATTCCGTATCCGGGCCTATTAATAAGCACATATAACAATAATAATTTTAAAAAAGAAAGAAAGAAAAGCAACACCAACTATAGGGCTAAAAATACACATCTTAAAATCCCGCATTTCTCTTCTTCCACGGCGTCTTCAGTGCATCACGTGACATTCCTCCGAGGTCAAATGTTCCCTTGACCTTTTTTCGATTCCGAGTATGACCTTTCCCCCCCCCTGCAATTACTAGCCGGTATTTTCGATAATGTCATTTTTCTTTCTTTCAATTCTCTTGGGTACGGGCCGTCGTGCTTACAAATATGTATTTGATTCCTTTCTTTTCTTTTCTAGATTTCTCTCACGTTCCTTGCGTCTCTTTCTTCTTCTTCTTCTTCTTCTTCTTCTTCTTCTTCTTCTCTCTCTCTCTCTCTCTCACTCTCTCTTTTCTCCCTTTCTCTCCTACCATCTATCTCTCTTTCCCTCTTCTCCATTTCTCTTTCCTTTCTTCTCACCTCTCTCCCTTCTCCTTCCCTTTCCCACCCTCTCCCTCTCCCTTTCCTCCCCCATCCCCTCCTTCTCCCTTTCTCTCCCCCACCCCTCCCTCTCCCTTCCCCATCCCCACCCCCACCCATTTCCTCTCCATTCCCCACCCCTCTCCCTCCCTTTCCCTCCCCCACCCCCTCCTCCTCCCTTCCCCATCCCCACCCCCACCCATTTCCTCTCCATTCCCCACCCCTCTCCCTCCCTTTCCCTCCCCCACCCCATCCCTTCTCTCTCCCTCCTCCCTTTCCCAAAATCAAACAAACCTAAATTCATATTGTAGTTGCAACAACACCAAACCACAAATCCGACACTCAAAATATCCGGTTTCATAAAAAATCCCCACATTTTCTTTACCCACTGCAATGTACTTCAAAACCTAAATCCTAAAAACCTAAAACCCTAAAAAAATGAAAATTTAAAGTTAAAGAATTACAACTGATATCCGGTTTCATAAAATCCCTTACTTTTTTGCAGGCTGTCTTGTAATCTACTTCAAAACCTATAACCTAAAAACAAATTATAAAACAAATAAATAAATATACATACAAAGAAAAATATATCCTGTAAAGTTAAGGATTCTAATAATAATAAAATCATCCCTTATTCATAATTTGTAATGTACTTCAAAACCTAAAACCTAAAACCTAGAAAAAATTAAGAAAAAAATCCTGAAAAGTTAAAGTTCCCAATAAAAACAGAAATAAAAAAAATCGAAGTTAAAGTTAATAACAGAAATAAGAATAAAAAAATATCGTCTTACTTTCTCCGGGAAAAAGTTTCTAAAAAGTTCACAACCTCCAATCGAATTACAGCCAAGACGAAACGGCAATTATCCATAGGCCTATAACAAGCCAGCAACTTACCACCATCATAGGCCTATAATCAAACAAGACTGTCATGTCCCGTCATGTAATATTTAAAAGAATGACCTCACCCACTCAGGCCTGTGTCATGCAACGCCGTCATGAAATCGGACCTACAATACGTTTAGATAATTTCCCTCTCATTGTTCTTAAAAAAAAAAAAATAAATAAAATAAAATAAAAAATAAAATAAAACAAAAATAATAATAACAACAACAACAACAATAATAATAATGTTGGTTTAGGAATACATTTTCTTTCATTATCCTCGAAGCCCTATACTGGATTTTCCCATCATCAAAAAAAGAAAAAAACAACAACAATAATAATAATAATAATAATGGAAGTAAAAATCACACTGTCGGTAAAGGAACGTATCTTTCCCCATTATTCTCAACCTCATGTGTGCTGTGCTGGCGCAGCGGTAAGGTGCTGGTCTAGCAATCTTGTGGACCTGCGTTCAGTCCCACGCCCGGCCAGTGAGTGGTAACCCCAGCCACTCCTTGCACACAGGGGGAGATTTGGGCAAAATAAAACAGACAGTATGTCACAGCAAAGAATATCCATTGTAACAAATGGAATTAAAACTAAATCAAATCAAATCAAAATCATACATTTCACTTCCCCATTATCCCCAAAATCCTACACTGGATTTCCCATCACCCTCAAAATTCTGTATCAGATTTCTCGCTCTCAAAGGCGCATTCGCTCGCACCATCCTCAACAAAATCCTACTGAATTCACCCCCCATTATCCTCCAAATCCTACTCTGGACTTCCCCATTATCCTAAACAAAACACCCATTCAATAAATCAACATCACCCCCTCCCCCCCACCCATCCTTCCCCAATCACCCCAACTCGCCCTTTCGAGACAAAACCCCGTACCTAATCGAGAGGATAAGTTCTACAAAATCCAAAATCCAACCCGGGTTAATTAACAGATCGTTATCGATAATAACCCCCCCCCTCCTCCTCGCCACCACCACCTGCCCTCCTCTCACCATAGGGTTAATTAACACCCAAATGCCCACCCTCGCTCCTCGGGTAATTTAGCCCTTGGTCTATTAGGCGCTAATGAGGACTTCAAACTGTCGCACGATCACTTTGCACGGGACTGGAGAACACTGAAGCCTCGTTTAATAACACTGAAGCCTCGTTTAATAACACTGAAGCCCCGTTTAATAACACTGAAGCCTCGTTTAATAACACTGAAGCCCCGTTTAATAACACTGAAGCCTCGTTTAATAACACTGAAGCCTCGTTTAATAACACTGGAGGCGGCGAAGACAAGGCGCTTTAAAGGCGCTGAACAAGTTGAGAACGAGCACGAATAACAATGAACACTCGTTTTAATAACATTCTGAAGGCGACAGAGACTTAAACTTCAAAAGGGACTGAACGAATTGAGAACGAGCACGAATAACACCGAAGATTGGCTCGTTTATTGGAGAACACTTTTATAACTGGCTCAGACTGACACTTCACTTGAGAACTAGTATAACACTGAAGAACCATGATTGGCTAGTTTTATTGAACAACACTTTGGAATCGACACGTGACCTGACACTTGAAATCAGGGATTCTTAACCGGGGGGCCACAGAGGAGGGGGGGGGGAGGAAAACAGAGCAATATGAAGAACTTGACGTCGAATTAAATCTTAAATGTTATCACATCAACATATAATTATCTCTCAAATATCAATAAACTGCAATAATTCCATAAGGTGTTCTTGTCCTATAGCTATTGACACCATAACACTATTCATAACTAGCAACAACTGAATCAGAAAAGATGAGACACTGGGCAGGGCCATGGAGGTCATTTTATATTGATCGGGGGCCACACAATGTAAAAAAAAAAAAAAAAAAAAAAAAAAAAAAAAAAAAAAAAAAAAAAAAAAAAAAATGCAAACCACTGCTTTAAAGGGACTGAATAACTTGAGAACTATCGTGAACAACATTGAAGAACGATGATAGACTCCTATAGAATAGCATTTTGAAAATGACATTAGACGGTCACTTTAAAAGGTTAAGAATTATTCTTTTTTAAAAAAGGGGCAAAAACTGACAAGACTAACAGCTTTAAAGGTCGTGGATAAATAATTCAAGACAGAAACATTTCAAAAAAGAAAAGAAAAAAACACTGAATAAATCTTTCAAAAAGCATGAAAAACCTGTTTTTTTTTTGTTTTTTTTGTTTTTTTTTTTGCTGTGGTTGTTGTTGCTTTTTCTAAAATGACTTTTAAACTACTTGAATAACACATCACAAACTGTAAGAATAACTCTTACAAAAACACGACGAAGTTCACAAGAACGGGAAAACTTACTTAAAATAATAATAATAATAAAAAAACAGTCAACTGTACCCATTAAAAAAAATAAGAATAAAAATAAAAAATAAAAAATGTCAACTCAAGAGATAAACATTTAGGTTTCAATTTAAGTTAAATTACTTCCTTATATACTTATACGTAACGTCCGAATGATGTTGGTGGGGGGGGAGGGGGGAGGCGCGAACACGTTGGGAGATGAAAGAACACTCATGAGCTCATAAAACTCATGAACTGGAGCACATACCGGTGGTAATTAAGGATTAAGGATCTCACTTTGAAAGCACATTTTTTTTTGCTGTGGGAATTTCGAATTTCGTGTGTGTGTGTGTGTGTGTGTGTGTGTGTGTGTGTGTGTGTGTGTGTGTGTGTGTGTGTGTGTGTGTGTGTGTGTGTGTGTGTGTGTGTGTGTGTGTGTGTGTGTGTGTGCGTGCGTGCGTGCGTGTGCGTGTGTGCGTGTGCGTGTGTGTGTGTGCGCGTGTGTGTGTGTGTGTGTCTGCCTGTCTGTGTGTGTGTCTGCCTGTCTGTATGTATGTCTGCCAGCCTGTCTGTCTGTCTGCCTGCCTCCCTGTCTGTCTGTCTATCAGCTTGCCTGTCTGTCTAACGGCCTGCCAGCCTGCCTATCTATCTGTCTGCCTCCCTACTTGTCTATCTGTATGTCTGGCAGCCTGTCTGTCTATCAGCCTGCCTGTCTATCTGTCTGTCTATCGGCCTGTCAGCCTACCTATCTATCTGCCTGCCAACCTGCTTGTTTCTCTCCCAATGAACTCGTTACGTCATTTTTTTTATCCTCCAAGCCAGTTCCTTTGACCGCCTCTCTTCGCAAGCCTTAGGCCTATTCGCAGGACTGGCTCGGGAAACGAGACTCATTCCCTCGCAGAAACATTCGGTGTACGTAGGCCTACTCACTCGCGGAATTAATCCACGGGACACACTCGCAAATGCATAGCCAATCGCTCGACTAAATCACTCACAAAGAACCGTTTGTCGCCCCAATCACAGGACACTTAGGCCTACACTCACACAACTCGCGCAAAAAAAACACACCGACTCACAGACTTCCTCACAGGGCTCAGTTACCCACAGAATATACTCACTCACAAAGTACACTCACGGTATAGACTCACTCACGGAACACCTCACTCACAAAACTCATTCTCGGAACATTCACAAAGCTCTCTCTCAGATCGTACACTCAAGAAACACACTCATAAAAAGCACTCACTCTCAGAACTACTCACGCGCTCTCAAAACACACTGACAAAACACTCGCTCACAATGTCACTCGCTCTCAAGTACATTCACTCACTCACTCAATCTCATTCACTCACAGTCACTCCCTCTCATTCACTCAGTCACTCCCTCCCTCACAGTCACTCCCTCTCACCTAATCACTCCCTCTCACTCCATCTCTCCCTCACAGACACTCCCTCTCCCTCCCTCCCTCACAGTCACTCCCTCTCCCTCCCTCCCTCACAGTCACTCCCTCTCCCTCCCTCCCTCACAGTCACTCCCTCTCCCTCCCTCCCTCACAGTCACTCCTTCTCACCCACTCACTCGATCCCTCCCTCACAGTCACACAGTCACTCCCTCTCCCTCCCTCCCTCTCACCCACTCACTCTATCCCTCCCTCACAGTCACTCCCTCTCTCACAGACACCCCCTCCCTCTCACTCATTCACTCCCTCCCTCCCTTACAGTCACTCCCTCTCCCTCCCTCCCTCACAGAAACCCCCTCCCTCTCACCCACTCACTCGCAAAACATCCTCAGAGCACACACTCTTCGCCAGGTCTCCCTCGCAGGACCCGCCCGCATCCCACACCAGCGGCCGGCGGTCACCCATCGCCTCGGGGCTCTGGTCTCGCCCATTACGACATCCTCCGACTCGCAGGAGGAAAAGGAAAGTAAAAAAAAAGAAAGAAGAAGAAGAAGAAAAAAAAATAAAAGAAAGAAGAAGAAAAAAAGGAAAAGAAAGAAGATGATGATGAAGAAGAAGAATTACGATTAAAAAGGAGTCATGTATTTTTTTTCTATTTATTTGTCTATTCGTGTATTTATTTGTTTCATTTATGAATAAGAAGAAAAACGATTAAAAAGGAGTCGTACTTTTTTTCTATCTATTTGTCTATTCGTGTATTTATTTGTTTCATTTATGTACTTGTTTTAAATATGTTCGTTCTGAATTTTGTTCTTCATTAACTTAAAAAAAGCACATGTTCTTTTTCTTTTTGTTCTTTCATTTCTTTGATTAGAATATTTCCTGTTCTTTAATTCGCATATGAAAGGCTGAGGAACTATAGATAAAAAAAAATACACATTATATATGTATATTTCGCTCCTCATTCTCAACACCTCAATGCACAAGTGTTAATTCTTTTTCTATCATATAATTTCAAAAAAAATGTGTGCTCGATTTCCCATGTGTACATC
>NW_027213554.1:5000-10000 GCF_042767895.1 Penaeus vannamei | reverse complement strand
GAATAGGGGGAAAGATATAACAGACAAGGATGGGAGAGAAAGAAGACAGAAATATAGGAGGGAATATGAGAAGAGGAGAAAGAGAGAGCGAGAGAGAGAGAGAGAGAGAGAGAGAGAGAGAGAGAGAGAGAGAGAGAGAGAGAGAGAGAGAGAGAGAGAGAGAGAGAGAGAGAGACAGACAGAGAGAGAGAGAAGGAGACTAGGTAAGAGAATCAAAAACAGGAGCACAGCGAAGAGGCGAAGATGAATAAGAAGAGACGAAACAATGGATATCGAACGAGAGATAAACAAGGAAATAAACAGAATAAGACACTTGTTTATAAGTGCTGAGAGGGTGTTTTTCCGGCAAGCAAAGGGGTGAGGGAACGTGTTATGATAAAACCACCCTGCAGGCATATACACAGATCGCCTCCTGGGTGTACAGAACAAATTTAGAGTTCAATTAAATCATATCTGCTTAATCTATATCACAGCTAGGCTCCCGGATGTACAAAACAGACATAGAGTTGTGTTATACAGGTTGATGTACAAAAATCCGGTAACCTACGAATCAGAGGTGGGCTGGATTTTCGAAAATGCCGGATTTTTGAATGTTTATATATGCTTTTATATATCTTAGAGAAAATAAATACGTGCAGAGTCGTTTAAAGAAAGAAATTCAAACACTAGATAAAAAATAAATATGTTAATGCTCACCAACAAAATAATTATTTTTTATCTATTTTTTTTCTAGGCATTTCCAATTTCTCTGAAATCGACACCGCACGATATTTACACCACCCATTTTCTTTGCTTAATCCATTATGGGGCCATACAACAGCAAATGCACGATAAAATAAGAAGGAATGAGTAAAAATTGCCTGTTAACGAGTGCAAGACCCAACAGCTGATTCTGGAGTACAGCGCCATCAAAACATAGACGGCGACTCCCGAAAACAGAGCCGAGGCGGTAAATTTAAAAATGCGTTCCGAAATCAATGCCGGAAATATGAAGCAACCGGATTATAGATGGCCGGATTTCGGAACCGGATTATGGATGGCCGGATTTTTAAATTATATTAAATCTGCAAGCGGATGCACAGCTCGCTTCACGGATGTACAAAACAAACTTGAGAGCTGAACTATATCATATTTACTTAAATTATATCACAGCACGCCTCAAGGGTGTACAGAACAAACTTTGTGTTTAATTATATGATATCTCGCTCTCTCTCTCTTTCTCTTCCTCGCTCTCTCTCTTTCTCTTTCTCTCTCTTTCTCTCCCTCGCTCTCGCTCTCTCCCTCCCTCGCTCTCGCTCTCTCCCTCCCTCGCTCTCTCTCTCTCTTTCTCTCCCTCTCTCTCTCTCTCTCTCTTTCTCTCCCTCGCTCTCTCTTTCTCCTCTTTTCATATACCTTCCTATACCTCTATCTTCTTTCTCTCACATCCCTGTCAGTTATCTCCTCCCCCCCTTGTTCCCTTTTCACACTCCCTGTCTCACTCTCTCAATTCTTCTAGTTATGATATTCAACACCGCTCGCCTCGGGTGTACAAAACAGACATAGAGTGTAGTTGATGTATTAGTTGTCGACACCAGATCGTCAATAACCTAAAGTGGTTGTAAATGCGATTTATAAAATGAAATTTATGATAATATGTGTTTGTGATTTATAATCTGTTTGTCTTTTTTCATTTTCATTTTTTTTATTTTTATCGGTTTGATCCTTAGTGTATTTATTTTCATTTTAATCTCTCTATTTATTTATTCATCTATCTAAATATTTATCTATTCATTCATTTATTCATCTTTCTGTCTACCTATCTATCTTCCTACCCACCTACCTAACTACCTACCTATCTATCTATCTATGCATCTATCTATCTATATATCTATTTATTTATCTATTTATCTCTCTATCTATCTATCGGTATATATTATATATATATATATATATATATATATATATATATATATATATATATATATATATATATATCATCATCATCATCATCAGCCTGGGTCAATCCACTGCAGGACGTAGGCCTCTCCCATTCTTTTCCAGGTTTCCCTGTCTTGCGATGTTTGTTTCCAGTCTTGGCCCCCAAATTTCGCTATTTCGTCGCGCCATCGTGTCATTGGTCTGGCTCTTGGCCTCCTTAAGTTATTTATAGTCCAGTCTGTTACTTTCTTTGTCCATCTGTCGTCTTGTCTCCGACATACATGCCCTGCCCATTGCCATTTCTTCTTTTTAATGCTCTTGAGTATATCTTCTACCTTCGTCTGTTCTCTGATCCACGTCGCCCTTTTCCGATCTCTCAGGCTAATTCCCATCATCGATCTTTCCATCCCTCTCTGGGCGCTTATTAGTTTCCTCTCCAGTAACCTGGTTGTAGTCCAGGATTCTGACCCATAGGTCATAACTGGGAGGACGCATTGATTAAAGACTTTTCTTTTTAAGCACAATGGCAAGGAACCTCTTAGTGTGCTACTGTGCCTGCCGAAGGCACTCCAACCTAGACTGATTCGTCGCTTTATTTCCTGTTCACTTGATGTGCCTGTCTGCACGAGTTGTCCTAGGTATATATACCTGTCTACTACCTCTAGTGCTTCGCCTTGTACATGTATTTGTTTGAGTGGGACTCTGCTGTTGAACATAACCTTAGTCTTTTTCTTGTTCATCTTAAGTCCGACTTTTAGGAAACTTTCTCTATTCAGATCGTTTATTAATTGCTGCAGTTCATCAGCTGATTCACTAAGGAGAACAATGTCGTCTGCAAATCTTAGGTTGTTTAGGTGTTCGTCCTCCTATTTTGATACCCTTCCCTTCCCATTCTAGTTTCTTGAATTATTTCCTTCGAGGCAGGCTGTAAACAGCTTTGGTGAGATGTGGTGTCGCCCTGTCTAACGCCTTTTTTAATTGGTATATATATATATATATATATATATATATATATATATATATATATATATATATATATATATATATATATATATATATTTTTTTTTTTTTTTTTTTTTTTTTTTTTTTTTTTTTAAAACCAAGCTCATTCTCCCAGTCCCCTATAGCTTTAATACATTAAATTTTGCATAAAACCGCCGGCATTTTATCCATTGCGCACCCATAAGTTATTTTAGAGTTGAAATGGCTCTCGATTCAAATGACTTTCTGTAAGGTTATGTTATTGAGTCTTTGTGACGTGAACAATGATGATTTTTGCTCAATATTCATTTTATTAAGTATCATCTATTTAATTATTAATCTATCTATACAGTGAATAATTTATTTATTGATTGATTCAGTCATTTGCATATTTTATTACTATTATTACTATTCTATTATTATGATCATATTTTGGTATAACTAGTATCATTATCATCATCATCAATATTATTATTATCATAATCATTATTACCATTATAACCATCATCATTATCATCGTCATTATTATCTTTATTATCATAATCAACATGATCCTTGAGAGAACCATCATCATCATCATTATTATCTTTATTATCATAATTAACATGATTCTCGGGAGACCTAAGGTGGTGTGTTGTTGTATCTATGAGGTCAACAAGTATGGAATTATTGTGGTGTTTATAGCGTGTGTCTCTGTTGAATATGCATTTGTTGCATAAACATAAATACACACAAACAACTACATTCTCTGTCACATTCTGTCTGTCTGTGTCTGTGACTCTTTATCTTTCTGTCCGTCTGTCTGTCTGTCTCTGTCTGTCTGTCTGTCTGTCTCTGTCTGTCTGTCTGTCTGCCTGTCTGTCTCTCTGTCTGTCTGTCTGTCTGTCTCTCTCTCTCTCTCTCTCTGTCTCTCTCTCTCTCTCTCTCCTTCCCCCTTCCCCACCCCTTCCCTCCCTCTCCCTCTCCCTCAACCTCCTCCCCCCTCCCCCCAACCTCCCTCCCACCTACCCATCCTCCCACACAAGACACACACTCCATCTGCACAATCCCCCCCCCCCTCCCTCCAGAGGAAATTAATTAGCAACGATTACTCCTCACTAATTATCGTCTCTAACCCACGCGGTTCCACAGTTGGAGTCACTTAACTGTCAGACCAATCTACTCTCTCTAAGTGGATGAGTGTCTACCGCGAGTAACTGTGTTCTGACTGGCTTGCTTAGAGCGGTGCTGGCTTGGTGAGGGAAGTGGGAGGGTCTGGGGGTGTGTGAGTGAGGGAAGTGAGTGTGTGAGGGTGAGTGAGTGAGGGAAGTGGGAGGGTCTGGGGATGTGTGAGTGAGGGAAGTGAGTATGTGAGGGAAGTGAGTGTGTGAAGATGAGTGAGTGACGGAAGTGAGGGAAGTGGGAGGGTCTGGGGATGAGTGAGTGAGGGAAGTGAGTGTGTGAGGGTGAATGAGTGAGGGAAGTGAGTGTGTGAGGGTGAGTGAGTGAGGGAAGTGAGTGTGGGAGGGTGAGTGAGTGTGTGAGTGAGGGAAGTGGGAGGGTCTGGGGATGAGTGAGTGAGGGAAGTGAGTGTGTGAGGGTGAGTGAGTGAGGGAAGTGAGTGTGTGAGGGTGAGTGAGTGAGGGAAGTGAGTGTGTGATTGTGAGTGTGTGAGTAAATGAATGTCTAGGATGAGTGTGTGAGGGTGAATGAGTGAGGAAAGTGAGTATGTGAGGATGAGTGAGTGAGGAAAATGAGTGTCTGGGATGAGTGAGCGAGGGAAGTGAGTGTGTGAGTAAGTGATTGTCTAGGATGAGTAAGTAAGTGAATACTGGACATACATACTGTATATTGAACTCGCTTACCCTATGATGAGTAAGTAAGTGAGTAAATGAGCATTGGACTCGCAGGATGAGCAAATGAATAATGAATACTCATGTTCTAGGATGATCAAGTAAGGGAATACGTGTGTTTTATGAGTCAAAGATTGGTATACGGGTGAGTAAATATTCATACCACCCTCTGTGCTCCAGACGTAAATTGATGAGTACTGAATTCGCATAATCCACCAGGTTGAGTAAATGAGTTGATTGGAATTTATAACAGACTCACCGACTCGGACA
>NW_027213553.1:12500-25000 GCF_042767895.1 Penaeus vannamei | reverse complement strand
CCTCTCCATATACGAAAGACAAGCGGGTGGGGGGGGGTGATGGAGAGAGAGAAGGGGACTAATGGAGAGAGAGAAGGGGACTAATGGAGAGAGGGAGAAGGGAGGTAATGGAGAGAGGGAGAAGAGAAGTGATGGAGAGAGGGAGATGGGAACTGATGGAGAGAGGGAGAACGGGGATAATAGAAAGAGGGGAGAAGAGAACTAATGAAGAGAGGGAGAAAGGGACTAATGGAGAGAGAGAGAGAGAGAGAGAGAGAGAGAGAGAGAGAGAGAGAGAGAGAGAGAGAGGAGAGAGAGAGAGAGAGAGAGAGAGAGAGAGAGAGAGAGAGAGAGAGAGAGAGAGATGGAAGATGTAATGGAGAAGGCAGAAATGGACTAATGGAGAGAGAGAGAGAGACAGAGAGAGAGAGAGAGAGAGAGAGAGAGAGAGAGAGAGAGAGAGAGAGAGAGAGAGAGAGAGAGAGAGAGAGAGAGAGAGAAAGAGAGAAAGAGAGAAAGAGAGAAAGAGAGAAAGAGAGAAAGAGAGAAAGAAAGAAAGAGAAAAAGAGAGAAAGACAGAAAGACAGAAAGAAAGAAAGACAGAGAGAGAAAAGAGAGAGAAGGAAATGATGAGAGAGAGGGAGAAGGGGGACTAACGGGAGAGAGGGGAGAAGGGAGCTGATACCCAAAGAGAGGAGAGAGGCTATGAGGTCCCAGCAGGGAGGCCAAAAACCAGAGAAAGGTGTTGACAAGCGTGATTTGCATTTTCTTGTGAGACGCGATGGGAAGGGGAAGGGGAGGGGAGAGGGGGAGGGGGGAGGGGGGAGGGGGAGGGGGAGAGAGGCAAGAAGGGTGGGGAGAGGAGGAGGGGGAGGGGGAGGGGGGAGGGGGAAGAGGGAAAGGGTGGGGAGAGGAGGAGGGAGGAGGGAGGGGGAGGGAGGGGAGAAGGGGAGGGGGAGGGAGGGAGGGGGAAGGGGGAAGAGGGAAGGGGCGGGGAGAGGGGGAGGGAGGGAGGGGAGAAGGGGAAAAGAGGGAAGGGGTGGGGAGAGGGGGAGGGGGGAGGGGGGAGGGGAGGGAGGGGGAAGGGGAAGAGGGAAGGGGTGGGGAGAGGGAGAGAGAGGGAGGGAGGGGGAAGGGGAAGAGGGAAGGGAGGGGGAGGGGGAAGGAGAAGGAGAAGAAGAAGAAGGAGGAAGGAGGAGGAGGAGAAGGGAGGAGTAGGAGGGGAGAAACGGAGAAGAGGAGGCGAAATAAGAGGAGGAGGAAGAGATGAGGCGAAAGAGGAGTAGCAGGAGAAGGAGGGAAGATGAAGACTCAAAAAAAGGATGGGTAAGGAGAGATGAAGAAGGAGAACGAAAAGAAAAAAAGTAAATTAAGAGGAAGTTGGTAACGTATGTAAATAAATAAAATAAAAGATAAATGAAGAAAAATAAAAATAAAATAAAATAAATAAATAAATAAATAAAATAATACATAAAGGAAAATAAATAAGGGAAAATAAATAAATAAATAAATAATAAAGGAAAATAAAAATTAGTATACATATATGCGATAAAAATAACAAAAATAAAAAATAACAAATAACAACGATAATAAAAGAAGGAAGTAAAGACAAAACAAAAGAGAATCCACAGACCAACAATAACCATGCAGAAAAAAAGAGAAAAAGAGAGAGAAAGAATGAAAGAGGAAGAGAGAGAGACGAAAAAAAAATACACACCGAAAGTCAAAGCAAGAAAGAAATAAAAGGAAGAAAGGGAGAGAAGAAAAAGATTAAAGTAACATAGGAAAAAAGAGAGGAAGAGAAAGAAAAAAATACACACCGAAAGTCAGCAAGCAAGCAAGAAAGAAAGAAAGAAAGAGAAGAAAAAATAAAAGAAATATAGGGAAAAAAGAAAGAAACAAAAGAGATAGAGAAAATAGATAAAGAGAAAGAAAAGAGATAGAGAAAAGAGAAGAGGAAACCAACATCCGCCCGCGCCCTATTCGGCACACGCAAAAAACCTCCGCAAAAATAAATACGCACGCACATATACTCGATTTAAGGGTCCCCCCACCACCTCCCCACCCCCCCCACCCCCACCCACGCCCACGCCAAGCCACACCGCCCAGGAAAAAGCTCATCGGAAGAAGAGATAAAAAAAGAGAGAGAGAGAGAGAGGGGGAGAGGGAGAGGGAGAGGGGGAGGGAGAGGGGGAGGGAGAGGGGGAGGGAGGGAGAGGGGAGGGAGAGTGGGAGGGAGAGAGAGAGAGAGAGAGAGAGAGAGAGAGAGAGAGAGAGAGAGAGAGAGAGAGAGAGAGAGAGAGAGAGAGAGAGAGAGAGAGAGAGAGGGAGAGAGAGAGAGAGGGAGGGAGGGAGGGGAGGGAGGGAGGGGAGGGAGGGAAGGAGGGGAGGGAGAGGAGAGGGAGAGGGAGAGGAGAGGGAGAGGGAGAGAGAGAGAGAGAGAGAGAGAGAGAGAGAGAGAGAGAGTAGAGAGAGAGAGACAGACAGAGAGACAGAGAAAGAAAGAAAGAAAGAAACAGAGAGAGAGAGAGAGAAGTTTCCCAACACATTTGACGAGGGGAACCGCAGGATAGATGGAACTTAATTACTTCTCTTGCTCGCTTGCTCTCTCAATCTCGTCTCCTCTCTTCTTCTCTCCCTATCTGCTCTCCATTTCCCTCTGCCTATCTCTCTCTCTCTCTCTCGCCCTCTCTCTCTCCCTCTCCCTCCCTTGCACACTTTCTCCTTTCTCCCTTTCTTCGTGTTCTCTCTGTCGCCCCTCCCTCCCTCCCTCCGTCCTCTCTCCTCCCACTCACCACCTACCCCCTTCCCCCTTCTATCGCACGCCTCTTCTACCAATGACTTTACGCCCAACTCCCCCTCACCCCTTCTCCTCCTCCTCCCTCCTCTCCCATAAACAGGTATAGATAAGTAACATCCCTTCCCTTTTCCCCCTCTGCTTTCCATCTCCCTCTTCCTACCTCCCATTTTTATTTTCCAATTCCCTCTCCATATCTTGTTTCTCCTTCTCTCTTCTCTCCTCTCTCTTCCTCTCCTCTCTCCCTCCGTTTCCCCTTTCTCTCTTCTTTTTCCTTCTTCTCTCACCCTGGTTCCTCCGCTTCCTTCCCTTTCTTCTCTTCTCTCTTCTCTTCTTCTCCTCTCTCCTCCTCATCCTTCCGCTTCCCCTTCTCTCCTTCCGCCTTTCGCACCATTTTCTTGGTCTTCTCTGGACCCTCTTCCCGCATCTTTATGGACAAGAAGGGCCTACAGTGATACAAGTCCATAACGTCCAAAATGCTATCTCTTTACACGTCACTTTGACCTCCTCTGGCGCTCCTGTCGGCAGCATGCCTATCTCTATCTTTTTCTTCTCTTTTCCTTTTTCTTTCTTCCATTTCCTCATCTCACCCCTTTTTTCCGCGCTAAGTGAAGATGAGGGGAGGAAGGGGCAGAGGAGGGAGGAGGAGGAGAGGGAAGAGGGAAGAGGGAAGAGGGGAAGGGGGAAGGAGGGAGAGCGGGGTGATGAGGAAGAAGGGGGAGAGGGATGAGAGGGGGAAGAGGAAGCGGGGAGGAGAGGGGATGAGGGAAGAGGGAAGGGGAGGAGAGGGAGGAGAGGGGAGGAGGGAAGAGGGAAGGGAGGAGAGGGGAAGAGGAAAGAGGAGAGAGGGAAGAGGGGAGAGTGTAAGGGGGGAAGAGGGAGAGAGGGAAGGAGAGAGGGGAGAGGAGGGAAGGGGGGAAGATAGAGAGGGGAGGGAGGAGGGATGAGAGGGGAGAGGGAAGAGGGGAAGAGGGAAGCGGGGAGAGGACAGGGGAGAGGGGATGAGAGGGGAGAGGGAAGGGGGGAAGAGGGAAGCGGGGAGAGGGGAGAGGGAAGGAGAGAGGGGAGAGGAGGGAGAGGAGAGAGGAGAGAGGAGGGACGGGATGAGAGGGGAGAGAGGAGCAGCTGTCCACCCCACACACATTTTGGTTCGTTTCTGCGCGCCTTTATTTCTTAGCTCTATTTATTTTTTTCCTTATCCCACCTCTCTTCTCTTCCCTCTTTCGTGTTTGTCGTCGTAGTGTACAACCAATTAATCAAATTCATGTTTTTTTTTCTTACTTGAATTTCTCTTATTCTTTTTCAAATTCCCCTTTCTCTCCTATCTATCTCACTCATGTTTATTCCTTTCCTCTTTCCACGTTTCCGTTCGCTCTTTCCCCTCTCGTTCACCTTCCTTCTATCTCTAAATTCTCACTTCCCTTATCACTCTTATCTTCCATTCCCTTTCTGTTTCCTGTTAGTTTCTCCTCTCTGTATCTCCTCTTTCTCTCCTCCCCTTTTCTTTTACCTCTTCTCTTTTCCCCTCTTGTGAGTACTCGGCCTTCTCCTTCCTCTTCTTCCTTCTTCTTCTCTCCCTCTTTCCCTCCGTCTTCTCCTTCTATTCTTTTCTCCTGTTCTTCTTTGTTTCCCTCTCCCCCCTTCTCCGCCTCTTCTCCCCTGCTTCCCTATTTAGTCCTTTTCCATTACATCACTTTCTCTTCCTTCCCCCTTCCTCCTTCCCCTTCTTCTTTTCTGCCACCTCCTCCGCTTCCTCCCTCTCTCCCTTCCTCCACGCTTCTTCCCTATCCCCTCCTCTTCTTCCCATCTTCCCCTCATCTCCTACCCCTCCCCTCCCACCCATTCCCTCTTCCTCATCTCTCACCCTCTTCCCCTTCCATTTCTCATCCCCAACCCCATCCATATCCCTCACCTCTTCCTCCCTCCACCTCCCCCAACCCTCCTACCTCCCTCCTCCTTCCCCATCTCCTCCTTCCTCCCCCTCCTCCTCCTTCCCCATCCTCCCTCCATCTTCCTCCCCCTCCTCCCCTCCCCCATCCGCATAGCCTTCCCTACTCCTCCCTCCCTTCCCTCCACTCTTTCCCCATCCTCTCCTCCTCCCTCCCTTCCTCCCTACACTCCACCTCCATACGCATCCCCCTCCTCCCTACCCTCCACCTCCCCATCCCTTCCCCTCCTAATATGTCTATACCACCTTCTTCCTCTCCCTCTCTCCCTCCCTCTTCCACTTCTCCCCCATCCACCCACCATCTTCCTTCCACTCCCACCACTACCTCCCCCCCATCCCCATCTCCTACCTTCTCCTCCTCCCCCATCCACCCTCTTCCACCCTTCCTTCATCCACTCCTCCCTCCAACCTCCCTCCCCTCTCTACCTCCCTCCTCCACCCTCCCCAATCCACCCACCATCTTCCTTCCACCCCGCTCCCCCTCCCCCTCCAGCCTCCCTCCCAGCTTTCCTTCTTCCTCCTCCTCCCTCCCCCTCCCCCCCATCCTAATGAATGTCTCGTACACCACCACACCTGTGCCACACCTGCAGACGCCTTTCTCGTGTCACGTCCCCATTTACAGGCGCTACCCAGCAATGAGCGTATTTGCAATCTGAAAAAAGCCGACGAGGAGAGAGAGAGAGAGAGAGAGAGAGAGAAGGGGGGAGGGGGGAATGGGGAGGAAGGGAGGAGAGGGAGGGGAGGGGGAGGGAGGAAGGGTGGGGAGGGAGGGAGGGAGGGAGGGGAGTGGGAGGGAGGAAGGGAGGGGGAGTGGGAGGAAAGTTGGAGAAGGAGGAGAAAAGAGAGAAAGAGAAAGAGAGAGAGAGAGAGAGAGAGAGAGAGAGAGAGAAGGGGGAGGGGGAATTGGGTGGGGAAGGAGGAGGAGAGGGAGGGGGAGGGGAGGGAGGAAGGGTGGGGAGGGAGGGAGGAGAGGGAGGGAGGAGTGGAGTGGGAGGGAGGAAGGGAGGAAGTGGGAGTGAAGAGTTGAGAAGGAGAGAAAGAGAGAAAAAGAGAAAGAGAGAGAAAGAGAGAGAGAGAGAGAGAGAGAGAGAGAGAGAGAGAGAGAGAGAGAGAGAGGAGAGGGGAGAAAGAGAGAGAGAGAGAGAGAGAGAGAGATAGAGAGAAGGGGGGAGGGGGAATGGGGGGGGAAGGGAGGAGAGTGGGAGGGGAGGGGGAGGGGGAGGAAGGGTGTGGGAGGGAGGAGGGAGGGAGGGAGGGAGGGAGTGGGAGGGAGGAAGAAAGGGAGGGGAGTGGGAGGAAAATTAGGAGAAGGAGAGAAGAGAGAGAAAGAGAGAAAGAGAGAGAGAGAGAGAGAGAGAGAGAGAGAGAGAGAGAGAGAGAGAGAGAGAGAGAGAGAGAGAGAGAGAGAGAGAGAGAGAGAGTGGTAGTGAGTGAGAGTGAGAGTGAGGGAGAGAGAGAGAGAGAGAGAGAGAGAGAGAGAGAGAGAGAGAGAGAGAGAGAGAGAGAGAGAGAGAGAGAGAGAGAGAGAGAGAGAGAGAGAAAGAAAGAAAGAAAGAAAGAAAGAAAGAAAGAAAGAGAGAGAGAGAAACGGACAGACAGAGTAAAAGAGAGAACCAGACAGAGTTACACAGACAGGGGAGAAAACAAGAACGAACTACAAAAGAGAAAGCAAGACGAAAACGAAAAAAAAAAAACGTGAACCAAAAAAGAAGAAAGGCATAAAAGAAAGTAAATCGAGGAACGAGAAAAATAATACATACGTGAGAACAGAGGGAGGGTGGGAGTAAATTAGAAATTGGGTGGTGGGGGCGGGGGTGGGGTGGGAGGGGGGGATACACCACTCGACCTCCTCACCTTCACTCATTCTGTCGATACGTCAGTCCATCTATACTCCCCCTCCCTCCCTACTCCCCTTCATTCCACTCCGCTCTCTGTTCTCTTTCTAATAATAATGATGATAATGATAATGGTAACAATAGCAATAATAATAATAATAATAATAATAATAACAATTATAGTAATAATAATAATAACAATAATAATAATAACAATGATAAAAATAACTATAGCAATAACAATAACAATAATGATAATAATAACAACAACAACAATAATAATAATAATAACAATAACACCAATAATAAATAGAGGCATGAGCCCCCAAAAGCATTTTCATACCAATCACTCGACAATACGTCGATCAAATGATTTTATCACATCTAAACCTTCACAATTTATACATAACATGAACATCGAATCATATTCAAGCAAATGCACTTCTTTCAAAGCTCAGCACTCTTGTGAATTAAAGATATCGACGCTTATATCATACAGGAAAGCTTTCATCAACAAAATATTTAATAAGTGCAATGGGACGCGCTGAGCCTCCAGTGCATTTGGAGCGCAACTAATAGGTGTAGAAATAATGGTGCCAACATCAGAACACGAAACGAGTGCCTCTGCTTTTGATGGTAACTCGTTTATAGGTAATTTGTTTATAGGCACTGCTTATAGGCACTGTTTATAGGCACTGTTTATAGGCACTGCTTATTGGCACTGTTTATAGGCACTGTTTAAAGGCACTGCTTATTGGCATTGTGTATAGACCCTGCTTATAGGCCCTGCTTATAGGCCCTGTTTATAGGCACTGTTTATAGGCACTGGTCATAGCCACTGCTTACAGGCACTGCTTATAGACTAGTAATATCCACTGTGGGGGGGAGGGGAGGGAAAGGGAGGAGGAGGAACAGGGGAGGGAAAGGGAAGGAGGAGGGAGGGGAGGAGGAAGGTGAGGGGGAGGAGGAAGGAGGGAGGGAAGGAGGAGGAGGAAGGAGGAGGAGGAGTAGGAGAAGAAGAAGAAGAAAAAGAAGAAGCAGAAGATGAAGAAGAAGAAAGAGGAGGAGGAGAAGAAGGAAGAAAAAGAAGGAGGAAGGAAGGGGAGGGAGGAGGAGGACGGAAGGGGAGAGAAGTGGAGAGGAGAAGGAGAGGAGAAGAAGAAGAAGAAGAAGAAGAAGAAGAAGAAGAAGAAGAAGAAGAAGAAGAAGAAGAAGAAGAAGAAGAAGAAGGAGAAGAAGAAGAAGGGGGCAAGTAGGAGTGAAGGACACCGTTCACAGGTCCCGCTAATAGGCACTGCTTATAGACTCACCAAGGAAAGTCCAAACGCAATTGCATTCTATTTAAATCATCATTAACGTATCTATTGTTAACGACCCTAACATATCCCTTTGTAAACATCATAACACCTGCTTTCAGATCAGGAAATGCAGAGAAAAAGATGAATTATTGTCATATCAACTTTACGCCCCGTGGTAACTTATTAAAAAGAAGAAAAAAATAGAAAAAAGAAACAGGAGGAGGAGGTGGAGGAGGAGGAGGAGGAGGAGGAGGAAAAGGAAGAGGAAGAGGAGGAAGTGGAGGATAGCTTAATAACAGTAACAAAGAAAAAGGAGATGGTGAAGGAGGAGAAGACGAAGAAAATGAAGAAACAAAACAGAAGGAGAAGGTGAAGAAGAAGAAAAGAAGAAGAAGAAAAAAAAGAAAAATGAAGAAAAAAGAAGGAAGAAGAAGCAAAAGAAAAAGCAGAAGAAAAAGAAAAAGAAGAAAAAAGAGAAAAAAAGAAAAAAGAAAAATAATAATAATAAGAAGAAAGAAGAAGAAAAGAAAAAAGAAAAAGAAGAAGCAAAAGCGAAGAAAGGAGAAATGAGAGACGAGGTCGATCTGGCGCGGATCAGCTGACATTCTTCGCTGCTGACGATTTGAACGAATGACGTCACATTTCGGAAAAGGTTGGACTGCTGACACCCGCTTCCTACGCGCCCACACGCCCGCATCCACGTGAGGTATCCACTTCCCACATGCGTCCACACCCAATTTCTATCCGCGTGAGGTATCTGCTACCCACACGCATCCACATCCAATTTTTATCCACGTAAAATATCCTCTATTCACATGCATCCACAAATCCACATCCAATTTCTATCCACGTGAGGTATCCGCTACCCACATGTATCCACATCCAATTTAAATCCACGTCTTTTCCGCAACTCATGTGTATCCACATTCGCTTTCTATCCACACCCTTCTCTTCTCCCATTTATTTTCCTCTTCCCGCCCCTTGTTTATACCCTCTCCCTCATAACCCCCCCACCCTTCTCAACAGCCCCCACTCCTGACATTCTCCCCCACTTCAAGCCTTCTTCCCTATTTCCTTTCTCACTCACTCCTCCTACTGCCATAAACCCCACTTCTCTTCTCCCCATTTTCCCCCTTCCTTCATCCACAACACCACTCCCCACCTCCTCCCCCATCCCCCACCCCTTCCCATTATTCCCCCTATCTCTTACCCCACCTCCTATTCATACTTACCCCGCCCACCCACTCCACCCCCATCCTCTTCCATCCTTCTTCTTCCTCTTTCTTCCCTCCTCCTACCTTCCTACTACTACTATTCCTACCTCTATACCCTCCTCACTTCCCTCTCCTCTCCTCCTCCTCCTCCCCTGCCCTCTCCTACACCCCATATCCCTCCCCTCTCCTCCCCTCCCTCCCTCCCTTCCCTCCCCCACTTCCCTCCCACTTCCCCCTCCCACCCCATCCTCTCGAACCCTTCCTTAATCCATCGCCGAGCTCACCTGCCACGTTCCTCGGTCTTGCTCTCGCTGCCGATTGCAATTGCAACAGCGTCGGGAACACGAGCGACGTGAACAACACGAGCAGTATAACATCTCTGGAGGAGATAAGGGTTGGGAGGGGAGGAGGGCGAGGGGGAGGGGAGGATGGATGGGAAGGGAGGAGGGGGAGGGATTGGTGGGAGGAGAGGGGAGGAGGATGGATGGGTAGGGAGGAGGAAGAGGAGTGAAGGGAGGAGGGAAGGTGGAGGAGGGAAGGGGAGTGTGGGAGGAGGGAAAGAGGTAGGGAAGTGGGGAGGAGGAAAGGGAGGAGGGGAGGGAGGTGGAGAAAGGAGGGAGGAAGGATACAAAGGGAGGAAGGAAGGGGGAAGAGGAAGAGATGGAGGAGGAGGAGGAGGGAAGGAATAGGCGAAAGGAGGAGGAAGGAAAAGGGGGGAAGAGGAGAGGTGGCGGAGGAGGGAAAGGGAAGAGGATGAAAGGGGAGACAAGGGGAGGTAGGAGGGGAGGGGAGGGGAGGGGGAAGGAAGGGAAGAAAGAAGGGAGAATTGAAGTGGGAGATGATTCGCGCGGAGAAATGGAATGTGATGAGACGATAAGGAATAAAAAGAGAGGAATACAAGAGGGAAGGGTGGGGGTACAGGAGAGGGGGAAGAGGGGGAAGAGGAAGGGAGGAGGGAGGGGGAAGAGGTCGGGAGGGGGAGGAGGAGGAGAAAGAGAGAAAGAGGGAAGGGGGATACAGAAGAGGAGGGAGAGGAGGAGGAGGGAGGAGGGAGAAAGAGGGAGGGGGAGGGGGATACAGGAGAGAAGGAAGAGGAAGGGAGGGAAGGGGGATACAGGGAGGAAGGGGAGAAGAAGGGAAGGGTGAATGCAGGAGAGAAGAAGGAGGAGGGAGAGAGAAGGGAGGACGGAGAGAGAAGGAGGGAAGAGGAGAGGGGAATACAGGAGAGAAGGAGGAGGAGGGAGGGAGAAGGAGAAAGAAAGGAGGAGGGAGAAAGAGGAAAGAGGAGAGGGGAATACAGGATAGAAGGAGGAGGATGGAGGGAGAAGGAGAAAGAAGGGAGGAGGGAGAAGGAGGGAAAGAAGGAAAGGGGAATACAGGAGGAGAAGGAGGAGGAGTGGAGGGGAGAAGGAGAAAGGAGGGAGGGAGAGAAAGGAGAAAGAAGGGAGGGAGGAGGAGGGAGAAAGAGTGGGAGGGGGGTGCAGGAGAGAAGGAGGGAGGGAAGGTAGGGAGACAGAGAAAGACGGGAGGAGGGGAGAAGGGAGGGAAAGAATGAGAGGGGAATACAGGAGAGAAGGAGGAGGATGGAGGGAGAAAGAGAAAGACGGGAGGAGGGAGAAGGAGGAAAGATGAGAGGGGAATACAGGAGAGAAGGAGGAGGGAGGGAGAAAGAGAAAGAAGGGAGGAGGGAGAAGGAGGAAAGATGAGAGGGGAATACAGGAGAGAAGGAGGAGGAGGGAGGGAGAAGGAGAAAGAAGAGAGGAGAGAGGAGGGGAACACAGGAGAGAAGGAGGAGGAGGGAGGGAGAAGGAGAAAGAAGAGAGGAGGCAGGAGGGAGGGAGGAGGGAGACCGAGAGTGTTATCTTAACATGTAAATGGTGACTGACCTGAGGTGCGCCCTGAAAAGTCCCGAAAATGTGCTCTCTACGTCGCTCTGCCCGCCCGCCCTTGCCTCCTCTCTGTGCTCCTCTCTACTCTCCTCTCTTCTTCTCTCTTCTTCTCTTCTCCCTTGCTCTTCGCCTCTTTCCTCTCTCTCTCCCTCTGCCTCTTCCTATTCTCTTCTCTTCTCCCTCTCTCTTCTCACTATCCACCTCTCTTCTCTTCTCCTCTCTTCTCCTCTGCTCTCCTCTCCTCTCTTCCCCTCTCCTCTCCCCTTTCTCTTCTCCTCTCCCTTTCTCTTCTTTTCTCTTATTCCTTCGATCTTGATCTTTTGTATACTCATCTTTCCCCTTTGTTCTCTTTATCTGTTTCATTATTTTCTCTGCTACTTTCTCTTCATTTTTCTCTTCCTCCTCCTATTTCTTCTTCTTCTTCTTCTCTTCTTCTTTTCTTATTCTCCTCTCCCCACAAGAAAGAATAATCATGTAAACAATAAAAAATAAGAATTAGAAAAAAAAACATTAAGCTCGAAAATAAAACGTAGGCATGTATCCCTCGACCTCATCCACTCAACAGAAGAGGGAAATAAATAAAAAAAAAATGAACTAATTACATCAAATCTAATAGCCCAAGTAAAAAAATAAATAAATGAATAATAAAACAGACCGTCAAACTCGAAAACATATCGTACGTGTGTATCCCCCCGTCTTACTCACTTAATAGATAAATAATTAGGTTGATAGATAGATAAATACATTAATAAACTGATCAAACCGTATAACACTAGTAATAAACTAATCAAACCGTATAACACTAGTAAAAACAACCAAATAAATAAATAATAAAACATTCTTGAAAATAAAACGTACGTCCGTATCCCTCCACCTTACTCACTCAAGAAAATTGATAGATAGATAGATAAACAGACAGATTAAAAAATGGATGAATCACATTAAATCAAATAACACAACTAAAATTAATTAAAATAAATAAATAACAAAACATACCATCAAACTCGAAAACAGAACATACGTCTGTATCCCTCCACAAGAATCACTCAAGAGAATAGACAAACAAGTACCTAATGAACACATAAATAAATAAACAAACAAGTAAATAAATGCACAAATAAATAAACCACATCAAATCAAAATAACACGCGTCAAAATGAAATAAATAAATGATAAAACCCACCGTCACACTCGGAAATAGAACCTACGTCTGTATCCCTCCGCCAGACCCAGTGACCGGAAGACGCGGGAAAAACGAACCAAGATGGCGGCCAACGCACCTGAGAAGGAAAGAAAATGGAATTAGAAGACAAATAGAATAATAAAAAACAAGAAAATAAAACAATATATATATGAAAAGAGAAGGGGATAATTGAAGAAAGAGGAAATTAAAAATTATTGGGAATAGTCTATTTTTTTTCTTTTCCTATCCTTCTTATTCTTTATTCTTCTTTTGTTTTCTCTGCGTATTTCTTTTCCTCCTAAAAGACAACAGAAACACGTGAAGAAAACCCTCCCCTCCCTCAAAAATTATGAAATA
>NW_027213553.1:0-7500 GCF_042767895.1 Penaeus vannamei | reverse complement strand
CACAACGCCACGTCAACACGCCCACGCACCACACATATTTTCCCCCACACCCAACACCTGCTCCAGACCCTTCTCCCCCCACATATATCTCACACCCCCACAAACCCCACACATTCACCCCCATACACCCCACATTGTCCCCCTCCTCCCCGCTTTCTTAGGGGGGGAGAGGGGAGGGGGGAGAGGGTGAGAGAGTGAGAGAGTGAGAGAGTGAGAGAGTGAGAGAGTGAGAGAGAGAGAGAGAGAGAGAGAGAGAGAGAGAGAGAAAGAGAGAGAGAGAGAGAGAGAGAGAGAGAGAGCGAACGACAGAGAATGAGAGAGATAGAGAGCGACCGAGAATAAGAGCGAGAGAGAGGGAATGAAAAGCGGAGAGTGGAAAAAAAGAGCGGGGGGACAAATGGAAAACGAGAGGAGGGAAGGGGAGGAGAATGAGAGAGGAGGGAAGGGGAGGAGAATGAGAGAGGAGGGAAGGGGAGGAGAATGAGAGAGGAGGAAGGGGAGGGAGAATGAGAGAGAGGGGAAGGGGAGGAGAATGAGAGAGGAGGGGAAGGGGAGGAGAATGGGAGAGAGGAGGGGGAGGGGGAAGTAGAGGGGAAGGGAGAGGGGGAAGGAGGGGGGAGGGGGGAGGGGCGAGGCTACTGACACGTGGCCGCACGCGATTCCTCAAACCGCACAAAACAAACTTTCGTGTCAATTTTACATTTGTCAAAGGCCCGCGACCTTTGCTAAGCTGCCATCGCCTCTATTTTACGGATATTGGGTGGCGCGGGGAAGGGAGGGGGGGGAAGGGGAGGTGGGGTGGTGGTGGTGGTGGAGGAAGGGGGAGAAAGGGGGAAGGGAATGGGAAAGGGTAGGTGGGGGCAGGAAGGGGAAGGAGGAAGGAGGGAGGGGAAGGGAGGTGGGGGTGGGATGGGGGGGGAGTGAATGGGGAAAGAGAAGGTGGGGGAGGAAGGGGAAGGGGGAAGGGGGTGTGGAGGGAGGGAGGGAGGAGTAAGGGGGTGAGGGATGGGGAGGAAGATAGGTGGAGGGAGGAGGAAGAGGGAGTGGAAAGAAAGAGGGAGGGAGAGAGAGAGTGAGGGGGAGGGAAGGAGAGAGGAAGAGGGAAGGAAAGAATTAGGGAGGGAGAGAGAGGAGGGGAGAAGAAGGGGGGGTGGAGGAAGGGAAAGGGAGGGTGGGAGAGGGGGAGACGAGGGAGAAAGGGGTGGAAGAAAAGGAGAGGGGAGTGGGATAGGGATGGGAGGGAGGAAGGAGAGAGAGAGAGAGAGAGAGAGAGAGAGAGAGAGAGAGAGACAGAGACAGAAAGAGAGAGAAAGAGAAAGAGAGAGAGACAGAAAGAGAGAAAGAGAAAGAAAGAGACAGAGGGAGAGAGAAAGAGAAAGAGAAAGAAAAAGAGAGAAAGAAAGAGAAAAAGAAAAAGAAAAGAAAAAGAAAGAAAGGCAAGGAGAAAGAAAAGAGAAAATTAAAGAAAGAGAAAGAAAATAAGAAAGAGAAAAGAAAAGAAAAAGTAGGGCAAAAAGGAAAGGAAAGGAGAAAGGGGCAGTGCCAGGAGAAAGAGAAAGGGAGAGAAAGAGCGAAAGTCCGAATTAAGGAATGCTTAAGGAATGAGCCCCAGACACGGACAAGCACAAGACCACACAAGTTCCCTGATACCGCGTCAGTCAGCGTCAGCGTCCCTTCCCTTCCCTTCCCTTCTTTCCCTTTCTTTTTACTTTCTTCCTCTCCTTTCCCTTCCCCTCCTTTCTCTCCCTCTCCTTATTTTTCCTTTCTTCCCTTATCTCTCCTCTCTCTCTATCTCTTTATTTTTCCTTTCTTCCCTTTCCTCTCCTTTCTCTCCCTCTCCTTATCTTTCCTTTCCTTTCCTTTGCTCCTTTCTCCCCTTTCCCCGGCCCTGTTCCGTCCCTCCCCTTCTCTCTCTCTTCCCATTCCTCCTCCCTTCCTTTTCCATTCCCCCTTCCCCTTCCATTTCCCCTTCCCTTTCCTCTTCTCTCCCCATTCCCCTTCCCTTCCTCTCCATCCCTTTTTCCTTTCCATTCCTCACTTCCCCTTCCATTTCCCTATCTTCCTTTTCTCCCTTTTTCCTCTCCTCTTCCCCTCCCATTCCCTCCTTTCTAACCCTTCCCTCCCATCCCTTTCCTTTTCCTTTCCAATCCCCTTCCCCTTCCCTCTTTTCCCTTCCCCCCCCTCCCTTCCCATCCCGACCCGAAGTACCCTGGCACTCGAACCACTCCCACCACCTCCCCTCCTCCCCTCTACTCCCTTCTGCATTACCTAATCACCCCCTCACTTATGCAATCAGGGAGAGGGGACCGGCGTTCTCTGCCAGTCCCAGCACCAACCTCCCTCTCTCTCCTCCTCCCTATTTTCCCCTCTCTCATTACCTTCCCCCTTCCTCTTCCCCTCCCTTCGATGGTTAACTCTTCCTCCCTTCCCCCTTCTTTCTCCTTCCCTCCTCCCCCTTCCCTCCCTTCTCCCTGACATACCCACCTACCCATCCCACCCCAATACCCCCACCCATCCACCCACCTAAACACTCCATACCTCGCCCACCTACCAACCTACCCACCCATCCCCCCACCCACCCACCTACCCACCTACCCACCCATCCACCAACTCACTGACCTCCACCACTCTCCCCCATCCCCCCCAATGCCCTACCCCCATCCCCCACATACCCCACCCATCCCCCACCTACCTACCCCACCCACCCATACCCCACTGGGCTTCACTCACTCCATCCCCCCATCCACCCACCTCCCCCCTTAATACCCCACCTACCCACCCACCCATACCCCACCCACCCACCTCCCCCCCCCTACCCCGCCCACCCACCCGTGCCGTCGCGGATAAACACACACTCGAACGCCCTGCATCATCGCACGCCCATTCATTCGCACCAAGAGCAGCATGCGCTTGCATACGCGCTTGCTCTCTCCACTAAGGGAGGGAGGGAGGGAGGGAGGGAGGGAGATGGGAGGAAGAGGTAGTGAGTAGAAGAAGGAGGAAGGAGGGAAGGAGGAGGCCGAGGAATGAGAGAAGGAGGAAGAAAAGGGAGACTGAGAACGAAGGTGAAAGTAAGAGAAAAGAGTGGAAGAGGGAGGTCAGGTAAGAAGAGAAGATGGAAGAAGAGAAGAAAAGAAGGGATTGGGAAGAGGAAAGAAGGGAAAAGATAACGAAGGAGAAGGAGAGACGGAGAGAGGGAGAGAGGGAGGCGGAAGAAGCGAAGCGAAGGAGGGCGAACGAAACGAAAAGAAATTGATAAGAAGAAGATGGAGAGAGGGAGAGATGGAAGAAAAAGAAAATGTGAACGAAACGAAAAGAAAACGATACGAAGGAGAAGGAGAGAAGGAGAGAGGGAGAGCGGGAGGCGGAAGAAGCGAAGCGAAGGAGGGCGAACGAAACGAAAAGAAAACGATACGAAGGAGAAGGAGAGAAGGAGAGAAGGAGAGAGGGAGGCGGAAGAAGCGAAGCGGAGGAGGGCGAACGAAACGAAAAGAAAACGATACGAAGGAGAAGGAGAAGCAGAGAGGGAGAAGGAGAGAAGGAGAGAAGGAGAGAAGGAGAGAAGGAGAGAGGGAGAGAGGGAGAGAGAGGGAGGCGGAAGAAGCGAAGCGGAGGGAGGGCGAAGTGATAAGGATACCTGTCACCGGACACGACCACCAAGCCAGATCGTCAGGCCGCTGGGAAGCCGGTTACTCGAGACAAGGGATGCTGAGGAGCGGCAGAGAGGGGGGTGATGGGATCAAAGTGTGTGCGGTGCATGGTATGAAGGGGAGAGGGGGGTGATGGGGTGAGAAGGGAGGGGGGTGGGAGGGTGACAGGAAGGGGGAGGAGGGGGGTGGAAGTGATGGGGATGCTGGGACAAGAGGGGGTGGGGGTGATGGGGACGGGGAGAGGGGTGATGGGGATGCTGGGGCGAAGGGGGTGGGGGTGGGGAGTGATGTGGACGGGAGGGGCGGGGGTGATGGGACGGGGGTGGGGTGTTGGGAAGGGGGAGAAGGGGGTGGGGGGTGTTGGGACGGGGTGGGGGGTTGATGGGATGGGAGGGGAGGGAGCGGGGGGAGGTGATGGGATAGGGGGATGGGGGTGATGGGACGGGGGGTGGAGGTGTTGGGACGAGGGGTTGGGGGTGATGGGACGGTGAGGGGAAGAGGAGGATGGGATCGGGGGGAGGGGGCGGGGGGAGGGGTGATGGAGACATTGTGGGGAGGAGGGAGAGTGATGGGACGAGGTGGGGGGAGGGGTGACGTGGAAAGGGGGGATCGGGGGTGGGGGTGATGGGGAAGGGGGAGAGGGGGAGGGGGAGGGTGATGGGACGGGGAGAGAGGGGTACTGGGACGAAGAAGAGAAGAGAGAAGAGCAAGAGAGACAAGCAAGAGAAAGAGAAAAAGAAAGAAAGAAAGAGATAGAAGGAAACAGAGATAGAGAAAGCAAGAGATAAAACCGAAATAACGAAAGGCAGAAGTGGATCAAGAAGGTGGGGGGAGGGGGGAGGGGGACACGAACTCACACACAACTGTAACAAGCCGATAACAACAACGATAAGGCTTCCGAGGTCGTTACAAGCGTCGATAAGTATGAGGGAGAAAGATAAAGGAGGTGGACGAACGGAAGGAGAAAGAGGAAGGAGATGGACGGAGGGAGGGAGAAAGAGAAGGAGAAAGAGGAAGGAGATGGACAGAGGGAGGGAGAAAGAGGAGGAGAAAGAGGAAGGAGATGGGCGGAGGGAGGGAGAAAGAGAGGGAGAAAGAGGAAGGAGATGGACGGAGGGAGGAGAGAAAGAGAGGAGGAAGAGGGTAAGAGGGAGAGAGGGAAGGGGATAATGGGGGAAGAGAAAGGGGAGAGAGATAGGAGGAGGGGAGGAAGAAGGTGAAGGGGAGAAGAGGAGGCAGGGGAAAGAAATAGAGAGGAAGGGGGAAGGAACAAGGTGAAAAGAGAGAGAAGGATGAAGAGAGAGAGGGAGGGGGAGCAGAGAAAGAATGAGAAAGAATTAGAGAGAGAGAGAGAGAGATAGATAGATAGAGAGAGAGAGAGAGATAGATAGATAGAGAGAGAGAGAGAGAGAGAGAGAGAGAGAGAGAGAGATAGAGATCAAGATAGAGAGATAGAGAGAGGAAGAGATAGACAGAGAGAGAGAGAGAGAGAGAGAGAGGGAGAGAGAGAGAGAGAGAGAGAGAGAGAGAGAGAGAGAGAGAGAGAGAGAGAGAGAGAGAGAGAGAGAGAGAGAGAGAGAGAGAGAACAAGAGAGAGAGCGAGAGAAAGAGAAAGAGAAAGAAAGAACCAGACAAAGAGAATGAAAGAGCGAAAGAAAAAAAAACTAAAGTAAAACAGAAAAAGAGAGAGAAAACAAACAAAGAAAGAGAAAAAGAAAGAAAAAAAAGCGAGTGTGTCTCGAGATGGCGATAACACGACAAACCTCAGATTAGGGAGGTTCAGGTACAGCCGTGTCGGACCCAGGCGAGCCTAGGCCTACCTAAATAGCAACACGGGCTAATCTCCCTAACTCCCTAAGCCTCTTTATATGCGGGCGTCATCACCCCGGGGGTAGAGCCCTGAGAAATGACGCCCACGCGTACAAACACACGCCCATGTCAGCCCTACCTACCGCGGGCGTGTAGAAAGAAGAAATAAGAAAGAGGAAATGAAGTAACAATAACAAGAATGAGGAGATAGGCCTACAAACGGTAGCGCAGCTCATTTGCATATCACGACAATTACTTTCCATGAGGCCGAGACTAAGAGCATGTAGAGCAAGATGTTTTTTACTTTTCACTCTCTCTCTCTCTCCCACTTCGCTTTTCTTGTTTTCTCTTTTTTCTCTTCACTTTCCTCGTTCTCTATCTTTCTCTTCTCTTTTCTCGTTCTCGTTCTTTCTTTCTTTCTTTCTCTCTCTCTCTCTCCTTCCCCTCCCCTCCCTCTCTCTCTTTTTCTCCTCATTCTCTCTTCCCTTTCCCTTCTTTCTCTCTCTCTCTCTCCTTCCCCCTTCTCTCTCTTTCTCTCTCTCTCTCCTTCCCCCTTCTCTCTCTTTCTCTCTTTCTCTCCTCCTTTCTTTTCTTCTCTCTTCTCTTCCCTTTCCCTTACCATCACCCTCTTTCTTCACCCTCTCTCTCCCCCTCTCCCCCCCCTCCCCCAACCCCACCAAGTTGACGTTTTCTTGCTAAATTTACAAGCGGTTGTGATTTGTTCCGGATAGGCTTACGCGCCGTGACAGCAGTGGGGGCCGGCCTTTGAGGGGTGGAAAGGATGGTGGTAAGTGGGACGGGGAGGGTAGGGGGTGGTGGCAGGGGGGTGGAGTGGTAAGGGGGAGGGGGAGGGTAGGAGGTGGTGGTAGGGGGTGGGGTGTTAGGGTAGTGGTGGTAAGTGGGAGCAGGGGGTGGTAGCAGGGGGTAGGGTGAGTATAGGGAGGGGTGGTACAGGGGTAGGGTGAAAGGTAAGGGAGGGGAAGGGTAGGGTGTGGTGGCAGAGGGGGGGGGGTAAGAGGGAGGAAGGGGAGGAGGTGGTGGTGGTAAGTAAGAGGAAGGGGACGGTAGGAGGGGGGTGTTAGGGTGGTGGTAAGTAGGAGGGGGAGAGGGTAGGAGGGGGGCGGGTATCAACAGGGCGGCAAGGAAAGGGCAGGGCGGCGAGGCAGGGGTCCTTCTTTCTTTCCTACAGGGGCTCTTACCCTAAAGGAGGCCCGGACAATGGGCATAAAAGAATAAAAAAGACAATTTATGGGTACATCGAAGTCGGCATGGGAGCGCAAAGGGAATTCTCACCCCCAAACATAACACATTTAACACTCCCCCCCCCCCCCATTTTATGAAGGATCAAGATCCCGAAAATAATAAATATACAAAGCCACGCAAGGTTTATTTATAGCTACAGGTCGAAAGGCCTCTCGGAGCCTCTGAGACAGGAACAAGAATACAAAACAAAAAAGTTATGAACTTGGGTCACAAACACTCACTTGTTGACACTTCTCCGGCAACAAAGTTAGGAGAGATGACGTCATCCAGGAAATGGAGGGGTGGGGTAGGGTGAGGGGGGGGGAGAATTCTAGAGTGGGAGTGGGCAGGATGGGAGTGGAGCAGAGAGTGGGGGAGGGAGAGAGAGAGAGCGAGGGAGAGAGAGAGAAAGAAGCATGGAAACTGGGGTGGGGTGGGGTGGGGGATGGAGAGAGAGGGGATGGAGAGAGAGGGGAGGAAGGAGGAGGGAGGAGGGAGAGGGGAGCATGAAAAGTGGGGGGTAGGGGGTAGGAGGGAGAGGAGAGCATGACGAGTTGGGAAGAGAGGATACATGTAGGCCTACCGCTGGTTGGGCCTCCCCCCCCTCCCTCCGCCCTCCCTCTCGCAAGGCGCCAGTAGGACTTCTCAAAACAACATATGGGGAGGGTCCTGCGGGAAAGGTAAGGGAGGGGAGACGAAGGTAAAAGACGGCAATTTGAGGAGTTATGGGTGAGAGGAGGGGAAAGGTAAAAATGGGAACTGGAGGGGGAAGAGAGGAGAGGGAGGGAAAGCTATAGGG
>NW_027213552.1:85000-87500 GCF_042767895.1 Penaeus vannamei | reverse complement strand
TCAAAAGCGTTAATGATAATAATGAGAATGGTAATATAGATGAGGATCATGGTGATCACTGAAATCACAGAGATGAAGATGATGATAATGATAATAACAACAGTTTTAATAACTAACGATAAATATGATAATTGTTGTAATGTTGATTACAACAATAACAATATCAATGATAATAACTTGTCATAACAATGATGAAAATGATAATGCAATAATTATTTCGATCATTATCATTATCATAATCTGTTACTAATATCATGATTATTATTATGATCATTATTATGCTTATTATTTTTTATTCTTACTATTATTATTATTACAATCATCATCATTTTCATTATTATTATAATTATTACAGTCAAAATCATAATTATCATTATCATTATCACTATTACAACTATTACAATTATCGTTATTAATATATTGTTACTATCATTATCATTATCACTATCAGTATCATTATTATGATTTTGTTATTATTATTATTACTGGTATCATCATTATCATCATCTTAGTTATTATCATCATTATTATTCCAATCATTATTATTATTAAGATGATCATTATTATCATAGTTATTATTACCATAATCATCATTATTATTATTACTATTATTATTAATGTTATTATCATTATTACTATTATTACCATTATCATAATTTTTACTATTCTTTTATCCTTATTACTGTTATTATTATTATTGCTATCATTAACATCATTATTACTATCATAATTATAGTCATTTCCATCTTTCTCGTCATTATCATTATTATTGTTATTATTATTATAATTTCTATTATCATTATTGTTACCATAGCTATTATAATTATTATTATCAACATTATTGTTGTTCTCACTATCATCTTTATCATAATCATCATCATTAATATTGATTGCTATATTCGTCATTATTCTTGTTATTATCATTATCATCATAAGTAGCAGAATCGGTAGTTGCATTTTCATCGTTATTATTGTTATCATAACAGTTTCTCTTAATGTTAAAATTCCAAAATCATTATCATCCTTAACATTAGTATTAGTAGTTTAACCATAAGCACTGGTACCATTATATTCAATATTATCATTATCATAACTAAAAATATTATTACTCATTATCATTAGTTATCATCTGCATTATCATCATTACCCTTATTACTATCATCATCATCATAGTAATAATGATGATGATTATTACTATTATAATCATTATCAACGTTATTAACATCATTATTGCCATTGTCACCATAATTATTATTATTATTACTATTGTCATTTTTGCTATTATATTTTCATTACCATAATTATCATTGTCATTGCCCTTATTATCATCATTATATTTATTACTATCATTATCATTATGATCGTTACCATTGTTATTCATTATCATTATTATCATCGTTATTATATTCAGTATCATAAATATTACTATTACCATCATTTTGACTATGATTATTATGATGATGATGTTGACTATTTCTATTAATATTACAGTCATTTTTGTTATCAGTGTTATCATAATTATTACTATCATTATCATCATTACTACTATTATATTCTTATTACTAATCACCATTACCATTATCATTGCGAATATCTTTATGATTATTACTATCGTCATCATCATTATCATTATTATTATTATCCTTATTATCATCACCATTATTCTTTTAACATTATTGTCATTATTGTCATCATTATCATTATACCATCATCATCATCATCATCCGTATCATTATCATTACCATCATTATTACTACTATAATTATTATCATTATCACTGTTGTTATTACTATTAAGTAATTATCATCATTATCATTATTGTTATTTTTGTTTTATTATCACTTATTATTATTTTTACAATTACTCTTATCTTTATTATTATCACCATTTTATCATCATTATTATGATCATCATTATCATCATTATCATGATCATCATTATTATGATCATTATCATCATTATTATTATTTCTGCTATCATTATCATTATCATCATCATTGGTATGATTATCATTATCATTGATATCATTGCTATTATTAATATTATTATCGTCATTATCATTATTATCATCCTGATTATTATTGTCAATATTACCATTATCAATATCATTTTAATTACTATAATTATCATTAGTGTCATTATTATTATCATTAATATTTAAAATATCAATATTACAATAATCATAACAATTATCATAATTATATCATTATTATTTTTACTATTATTTCAAATACCATTATTATTATAATTATTATCATTGTCAATATCACCACCAGTATCGTTAATACTATTTTTTTATTATCACCATTACTGTTACATTATTTTCATACTTATTGCCATTATTATCATTTCTATCGTTACTATAGGTATCAGCATTGATATGATTATTATAATTGTTATCATTATTGTTATCATTATCATCATGATTATCATTATCATCATTATCATCTTTATGAGTACTTTATTTTAATTATTATCATCAACATTCTTATTATTATAA
>NW_027213552.1:77500-80000 GCF_042767895.1 Penaeus vannamei | reverse complement strand
CTCTCTCTCTCTCTCTCTCTCTCTCTCTCTCTGTGTGTGTGTGTGTGTGTGTGTGTGTGTGTGTGTGTGTGTGTGTCTCCCTCTCTCTCTCTTTCTCTCTCTCTCTCTCTCTCCACCTCCTTAAAGCTGTAATACATCATCTAATATCATCATTAGTTTACCAACTAATGATAACATGCGTTCTCCTATATAAGAACACTTGTAAATTCACTTGTGTATCACACTCCATTCATATGATATTCCCTCTGCAATGCTACTCTGCACTCATAAGGTCTTAAAGAGCTCTATAGCCTGCAACAATATAAACTGCCCATAACATATGCTCTAGTTGTCTCCGTGGTAGGACATTTAGAATGAAGTTCAGTACAGGACAGCCATTGAAACCTCTTACCAATTTGTCTTTACGTGGTGGTGGGATATCGTTCTATCGTTGCCTCTGATGGAATTCCTAACAAACCAAAATGATCTCAAGTGTCCTGTATGAACTGTTATGCCTTACGCGGTTTTCTTACTGAATAGGATATCCAAGTGATTGAAAGTGAAATATATACGATGACTTCATATTAGGTAAAATTATTTGGCTAACTCGTGTTACAAATCTGATTCTGTCAGTATTACTCCGTTTATCTGATAATACAAAAACTATAATCTCCGTATGAAACATATTTCTCTCCAGAAAAATATGTTTTAAATTATTATGTATTTACCCGTGTTCTTCAAATTTGTCTAACCTTTCATCTTGAGTTATATGGAAGTTAAGGGCACATTGCTGATGATTATTCTTACTTTTGTGGTTCTTATGGCCTTTTACCTTTGGTATCTGCCTTCCCAATCATTCTTAGGATCAAGGCCAGTTACCCTAGAAAGTGTGCGACGTTTAATGCGAGTTATTTCCAAAATCTAAATCTCCTCGGATTTGCTACTGCTCCAAGTCGCCTTCAGCAAGGACGGCCGTTCTCTGTGCCAATGTCTTGTGGTGGTGAAGCGACTCCCTTTACTACGAAGAAGCTGTATTCTCTCTCTCTCTCTCTCTCTCTCTCTCTCTCTCTCTCTCTCTCTCTCTCTCTCTCTCTCTCTCTCTCTCTCTCTCTCTCTCTCTCTTTCACATATATGCATACATGTACGTTTGCGATTATGTGTAGATAAGCATATATATACATATGAAGAATATAGATATGTGTTATTTCTACATTTATATATATGCATATAACATCCCCATCCACACCAAAGCATACAGGTTGCCTCCTTCGCCCAACGTAGAAGCGCACACACACCTCGGATGATGGCCCGGCGTCGCGTGCACACGATGATGCCGGTCACCACGAGGCCTGTCACGATGAGGCCGAGGCTGCCCCACACTAGCGCATATACAGGCAGCGTCTCTGTTTGGAGGAGTCAATGGCGGTGTTATGGCAATAGGAACATGGTAAATTCGGATACATTCACGCATTTTGTCACATTTTAATGGAGTGAGTGACAGGCTAATCACGGGTGCAGTGAAAGGTGTGTAATTGCACATGAAACTATTGTGTATATGTCTTGCAAAACCAAGGGAATGGTGTCAAAACATCTACGCTAATTGCCTAAGCCTCTATTGATGTATAAAATCATTAATTAAACAATGGTTATATATATACCTAAAGAGCTACGCCATAGTGATTAGCTGGTAAGTAAACCATATCAAAGTCAAGACCAGTGATGGTACTGTGATGGGAAAGTGCTGATTTGACTACATAATAATTTCACAAAAGGATACTCTTGTATATGAGAGTATCCCGTATAGCTACATCTGTATTTCCTGCTCTGAAAGTAGGCATTTAGTGCAGGAAATATCTAGGTGCCGAACTAAATGACTTCCAGCAAGACATGCGACAGTACCTCGTCTTTTTAATCCTTTAGTAGGAGATTGCTTCCCAATTGCTTTGGCTGACTAACCGAAGATGTGAATTCGTGTTGTTTATATTGAAGTCAGTGTTTAGATGTATTTATTAGACTTTAAAAATGGAATCTATGCATGGCGCAGTTTTTCGGCAGAGTTGAGTATGGTATTGCCTTGTCTTGCTGGCTGTTTCATTATCGATACAAGCAAAAGTTCTTATTTAAGCAAGCAGTCCTGTTGAAGAACTCATGAGGTTCAATGGTATTTTAGCCTTGTAGGTGTGGCTGTGATATATGTTCTTAATACTCTATAGTCGATAAGCTTGGGATGACTTGATAAGGTGAGTTTACTATTTTATGTAACTTACCAGCCAGATAATGTCTTCCCTAAGAGAAATACTAAATTTTATGGGGGAGCTATGTATGAGCCAAAAACACCACAATAAATTATGATAAGTATTAAAATCTCTACAATGATATTATAATTATTATTGCCATCATTATTATCATTATCGTCTTATCTTTTCACATTATATCAGGTGAGATAGGTATCACTTAACCACTGCATGGGCTGAATACAGTAATGATGGCAATAGTCATACCATCAAGAAACACCAAATCA
>NW_027213551.1:12500-15000 GCF_042767895.1 Penaeus vannamei | reverse complement strand
CAAAAATAGAAGATAATGCCACAGGTCATAAGGTGCACCAAAAATATATCCAGCAGAACCCAGCGCATCTCGGGATATAAAACCTCTTGAGTGAAAACGCCTTTTTTTCCTGGATAGATTTGGATTCTCTTTGCCCCTTTTACTCAGCCATTCCGTTTTATCCCCCAGATGAACGGGGAGTAAAAATAATCCAGGGGAGGAAGAGAGAAGTTTGTGAAGTTTGGGAAAGACCACATTATAAGTCTTAATTTCGGGTCTTTTATAGATTTTGCATTAAGGTCTTTTTTTTCTTCTTCTTTTTTTAGTTTTATATTATCATTTTTCTATCAAAGGCAATTTCCTTTTACTTTTATTTTTATGGATTTGCTGATCGAGTGTTTCATTAGATTTCATGTTGAAATTTCATCACAGTATTTTCTTATTATCGTTATTACTATAATGATCCTTATTTTATTATTGTTGCTGTTATAATTATTATTATTATGTTATCATCATCAGAATCATCATTATTGTCACTATTATTGTTATTATCTTTACTATTATCATCATTACTGTTCTTATCTTTACTATCATTATTGTTATTATTATTACTATCATCATCATCATCTTTATCATCATTTTTATCATTAGTATTATCATTATCATCATTTCCATGATTTCCATTATTATCATCATTACTCTCGCCCCGAAGACAAAGACGTTCAGAGTATATATTAAAGGGAAGAGGATGAGTCTATCTAAACGCCTTAAGCCACGTCGCCAGTGAGATGGGCACCCGCGGTCTAAGCCAAGCCACGCCACTGAGCCAGACCCACGAGATGACCACTTGAAGATGACCACCTGGAGATGACCACTTGAAGATGACCACCTGGAGATGATCACTTGATGACCACCTGGAGATGACCACTTGAAGATGGCCACCTGGAGATGGCCACCTGGAGATGGCCACCTGGAGACGACCACCTGGATATGACCCTGTACGACCCACGGCGCGCTGACCTTTCCTGAGATCGATGGAGGTCACCTCTAGCGCCGCTTCCAGGACATGCCTCATGTCCCTGCTCGCCCCTCCCCCCCCTCGAAGGATACCAACAGTTGCTCAGAACTTTATCAACAAAGAAAGCTGTGCGCGTGTTTTCCTGATTACCTTGGGGGTATGGAGTCCCCCGAGAGCGCCTAAAAGGAATCCTGGAATGGGTGAATTATTTTTTATAGTTTTGCAAAGAAGGAGTTTCATTAGACAAGAGAAAGATGGTCTTATGTGACAAGGAAAAGGTCACCACTCGGAAAATATCTCATCTGATAAGAAAAAAAGTCTCATTTGACTAAAAGAACAGTCACTTGACAAGGAAAATGCCAAGTAAGAAGCCATTTGACGAGGGAGAGTCTCATTTGATAAGAAGATATTACTCAAGAAGGAAAATAACCCACCTGGCGACGAAATGCCTCCCTTGATAAGGAAAACCCTCCCTTGGTAACGAAAGCGCCTGACACCACACGCGCTTGCCTCGCCATAAAACAGGGCGAGAAGCGACGTAAATTTCATATAAAGTGCGGGACGCGGATCGAGTGGTGAGGTTGCAATCAACAGAGGAATTCGAGGCCTCTGAGGCGAAACAGACGACAACTTTCCCCTCTTTTTCTGCTGTCTTTGCGAGGGGATGCTTTGCCGGATTAAGAGTGTCTTTGTTCGTTCCCGTCTGGACCGTAAATACCAAACTTTGCCAATCCTTGCCATGATGGTACACGCCTCTCGGTTCATAACTTCATAGAGAAACCTGGTGCCTTAGAAAAAATAGGAAGAAACGAAATCTCAGAGCATTTTGCTTACTGAATTGATATAAAGTTCAAAAATATCCAGACGTGCGAACGCACGCACATACACACGCACACACACACACACACACACACACACACACACACACACACACACACACACACACACACACACATATATATATATATATATATGTATGTATATATACATATATATATATATATATATATATCCATTCTCACATATATACATAAATATAATATGTGTGTATATATATATATATATATATATATATATATATATATATATATATATATATATATATATATATATATATATATATATATATATATATGTGTGTGTGTGTGTGTGTGTGTGTGTGTGTGTGTGTGTGTGTGTGTGTGTGTGTGTGTGTGTGTGTGTGAGTGAGTGTGTGTATGTGTGAATGCGTGTGTGTGTGTGTTTATATATACATGTACACACACACACACACACACACACACACACACACACACACACACACACACACACACACACACACATATATATATATATATATATATATATATATATATATATATATATATATATATATATATATATATATATCCCTCTTGTGTGTAAGAAGATCGCTCTCGTCAAGAAATTATTTGCGACAGAAGTCAAAAAGGCCTTTATATTTCCGCGCTCTAACTCTCCCACACGGCGAAGACAATGGAGTAT
>NW_027213550.1:57500-59323 GCF_042767895.1 Penaeus vannamei | reverse complement strand
TATATATATATATATATATATATATATATATATATATATATATATATATATATATATATGTATGTATGTATGTATATATATGTATATATATATGTATGTATGTATATATATATATATATATATATATATATATATATATATATATATATATATATATATATATTTACCTTTTCAGCCGGGAGGGATTTTATCATTTTGCGCGCCAAGAAAACAAATCCAAAGTCAAATGAATATTAAGCACTTATGGTAATATTAATATTTTTATTCCTTATTGCGCATAATCACAATCAATACTAATATATTGCCATTATCATTATTGTTCATTTTCGTAACAGTAATGGTTGCTCTTGAATTTGCGCGGCAAAAAAAAGTGTTTTCTATACAAAGCAATTACAAATGTTTTGGTTTTGTTCCCATATATCTACGTTTATCAAGATTTTATTATTGTCAGTGATATTGTTATTGTTGGCTTAAGCATCACTTTCTCTTTAGTTCGTTTTATTTAGCGTGCTAAAATTAAGTTTTCCCATATTGCCAACTTTGCAATTGATTTTCGTTAATTGTCACATTAAGATTACTTATGCTCTCTTGTAACTAATTTCATTGCTCTAAAAAAGCATATATGCTGTTTAGTGCTGCCGCCGTGTGTGTGTGTGTTCTAACCTAGTTATTGCAATACGGGAGAAGAGCTAAGCTCATATGGTCCCGTCTGTTGTATTCAAATTATCGTATAACTTTTTAAATTGATGCATATTTTCGTCACACACAACGTTCTTTTGGAAGACTGTTCCATGCTTAAATTAGTTCTGTTTGGGAAACTAAATTTTTGACATCTTTATCGCCTCCTTTTACTTTCAACTTTTTACTGTGTCCTCTCGTCCTTCATAGTAGTAAATCCTATTTTCGGTAGTCTATATTCATTGCTCGTATCTTTTAGAGTGCCCGTCTCGTGGCTGCTCTCTGAACTCTTTCCAATTTATTTATATCCTTTTTGAAGTGAGGACGCCATACTGCTGCACAGTACTCTTATGGTAACTGTAATGGCCTTTTTATCCATATTTTCGTCCATATATACGAATGTTCTCTTCATGTTGGCAATCAGTCCTAGCATTTTATGGACCGTTTCATGTATATGATCATTTGGGCTTAGGTTTATGAACATTGCAAGGTCTCTAACTCTAACTGTTGTGTTTAATACTTCCTTTCCTAATTTGTATTGGTATAGTGGACGATTTCTTCTCTCTCCAAACCTGACTACATGGCATTTATTGATGGTGAATTTCATTTTCCAAGTGCAACTCCACTTGAATAAGTTTACGGTCACTTTGGAGGCATCGGCATGAGACATCTATTATCCTTGGTTGTATTTTCGCGTCGTCTGCAGACATATTCAAATAAATACCTGGGCTTATGTTTGACCCTAATTCATTGATGAAAACAGTAAACTCGTCGGCATGTAGTGCTTCCCTCTAATTACGGTGCTCATCTGTGGTTCATGAAGGAAGTCTTTCATCCATTCGAGGAATTGGTCTTTCACGCCACCTAAGTGTTCTAATATCCATAATAATCTATGAGACACCTTATTAAATGCCTTTTTGAAGTCTGAGTACGCAAAATCCACCCAACCGTCTCTTACTTGTAATATTTATTAAAGTTCTTCAACCCATTGTTTCCTAATTATCCATTCTAACAGCTTACATACTATAGTGGTTAACGGAATGGGTTTATGATTTAGAGGATTTTGTTTTGTATGCCGCGAGTTTCCAGGATTTTGGTAGTTTTCCTTGTCTCGCTAAATTTTGGAATATTTGTGTGTGTGTGTG
>NW_027213550.1:12500-17500 GCF_042767895.1 Penaeus vannamei | reverse complement strand
GCGGTGGAGGAGCAGGAGAAGGAGAAAGAGGAGGAGATTGAGGAGGAGTAGAAGAAAGAGAAGGAGAGAGGAAAAAGAGGAAGAAGATGAAGATGAGAAAGATGACAAAGATGGATAATGGATGAGTATGATAGATGATGTATGATGAGGTGGAGGTGGAGGTGGGGATGGGGGTGGAGGAGAAGGACAAGGATGAGAGGGAGGGAGGAACAGGAGGAGGAAGAAAATCATGTGACGATGGAATTGGTGGTAGGGGTTGTGGTGGTGGAGGTGGAGGTGGTGGTGACAGTAGTGGTGACAGTGGTGATGAAGTAAAGGAGGAAGAGAAAAGCAAGGAGAAAGAGGAGGAGGAGGAAATGAAAGAGGAAGAGTGGGCAGACAGAGTCTGAGGAACAAGGATTACCTTCCCACGTCTCCACTGCTAGGGACCCACGACCAGCGCTCGAAACCTACAGGACACTTGACCAGGGCACTCGGCCCTGACCAGACCTCCCTTTGGGGCTCACCCCCATACACGCGTTACCGCTCGACACGCCTTTGGTCTCCCTTGCCCACTACTGCACTGTACGAGACAGCCCGCGCCGCGCTACCTACCCCTCCTATCAATAAACAGCTGAACCAGAATTGTGTCTCCATATACCCACCAAATCAGCACGAAACACAAACCCTGACAACTGGTGGCAAGCGGCGGAATGACACGAACAACAAGCCTCCGAAAAACTGTAAGTACACCATAGGCAATTATTTCCTTTTCTTTCCCCTTTCTTTGCCTATGTGTGCATGCCGTGCATTTTTTTTTTACAAGTGCAGTGATTTGTTTTCAAATGTCTGAACAAGTGTCCGTGTAAAGTGCATTTTCTTCTCTTATCTACCAATGTCCTGTTTTTGTCTTTTTAAGGGAATCAATTCCCATTTTTATCACTTGCGAGAGTCATTTCTTTCTTTGGCGTGTTTTTTTTTTTATTATAACTCGATCATGCTAGCCTTGTTAGTATAAATCGTTTATAACGCTTAAATCTTTTTATTCATGTGGGTGAATTATAACGTGTATTTTCTCTAAATTATTATCTATTTCTAGGGACATTCTAGGCCACGTGCCTAGTGTTCTAAAGTATTGCCATATTCTTGACTTTTTTTTCTCATTCTCATTCTCTCTCACTGTGTTAACCGATACCATATCGATGTTCAATTCACAGATTATTACTAAGTGCATTTTTTAGGCTTTGTTTAACAATGCACTTGTGGGATATTCTTGAATATTTAAATTTTCAATATTTCTGTTCAGGCCACTAGCGTTAAAATATATTATGTTATGATATTTTAAACAAAATGTTAAAAGAATACCCTTGTCTTAATAACTACATATTGACCGCGAGTGACCTCTCTTACTGATCGAATTCAGTTATTCTCATACCTTTTTTCAGTGCAGTCACTTCACATATAGTTGACCAGGTCACGTCACAGTCAGCTCTTGTCAAAAGATGACCTTAGTGCTATTACGAATTATGTTCCACATTTTTTTCTGAAATTTAACTTTATCTATATAACATGACGATTAACAAAAAAGTACTTTACTTCCAGTTTGCATGAATATATATGAGAGATGTAATATGATTTTACGTTATTATTATAGTATATTTGTGCATATTCCAAAGTATATTTCGATAACTATTCACCTTCTTTATAGATATATTTTTTCTTTAATTATTCATGTTCATTTATTGGTAATTTGATTATTTAATTTCTAGTACTTGTTTCTTCACAATATCATTTAATTTTACATATACTAGCTCTTGGTATTTTTAACGAATATTTGGATAATGACCTCACTTTGACCTTACTCAGTTAGAAGGTACTTATAGCCATCTGACTCTGCTCGACCCAAAAATACATTGAAGCTATTTGTATTTATTTTTTATTTAGTTATCTCCGTGTTAGAGATTAATTATATTATACAGCTACTACGATTTCATATTGTTTGTGATTTTCGCTTATCTTAATCACGAACTTCACCTCACCATTATTACATGGTCCTTGGTGACGACCCCCAGCTGGGTATGGACATGTAATTACGTTAAGGTAATTAATGTTGAGTTGTCCTTTATGTGCCGAGCTGCACACCTATCGCCCAGGCGCTTAAGTGCCACGCCGCGCTCTTCTTATAAGACTATACGTGAGAGATTATCGCTGGTATTCCCCAAGAAGATGGGATACCCAATTTGCACTCTGCGTATGAGTTCGTTCGATGATATCCCTTCTACGGTTGGGTCCATCATCACTATTCCTCAGGGAATCTATTTTAAGTTTAAGCATCATTTACAACCATGAGGGTTGTCATTCGGCTGTCAGTTGTCTCAGGGAAGCTGACCCAAACCAGTCACTGTTTCATTCATTTCATGTACTAATTAAAGTACCATTTTGTATGTTTTCACATAGTAGTTGATTAATATTGCAATTACCGCAATCTTATTATTATTAGTGTGAATGTTTTTTTTGTGCATTCAGATCGGTGATTATTTTCATTGCTTGCAGCCCACAATCGCCCCCGCCTACATACCTAACTCCATCCCCCATCATCACCCATACCTCTTTTAACTCTCCCTCCCATCCTTCCCTTAGCTGCCCGCCCACCCACTCCTCCTCCCCTTAGCTTCCAATTCCCATGCCATTCTCTTTCTTTTTACTCTCGCTCTTACTTTGATAAATTACTAATGACTCTAAAAACTAAAGAATATCTATCAGCATTCTATTTTCTACTCGTGCGCTATACTCTGACTTAGTCATTTCATAACGCTCAACAAAATAAGCAAAAATTGAAAAATCATGCAAATAATTGAATTAACACTGTCATTTCAATGTGATAAATTTTTATCATATTTACGGCCCTTGCTGTCACACAACCGTCCCCCGTTTGGCCTCCTGTCTCTCGCCGTGTCTCTAACTCTGGTGTACTTCTTTAAGAAAAAGCCATCACGACCCAGTCGAGGGCGACGGTTAGTAGCGTATGCCGAGCGATCTGAGGAACAAGGGTTACCTTCCCGCTTTTCCACTGCTAGGGACCCGTGACCAGCGCTTGAAACCTACAGGCCACTTGACCAGGGCTCTTGGCCCTGACCAGACCTGGGGACTTGCCCCCACACGCGCATTACCGCTTGATGCGCCTTTGGTCTCCCTTGCCCACTACTGCACTGCACGAGACAGCCCGCGTCACGCTACCTACCCCTCCTATCAATAAACAGCTGAACCAGAATTGTGTCTCCATAAACCCACCAAATCAGGGCAAAACACAAAACCTGACACAGAGGAAGCATAGAAAGTGGTGGTGGAAAAAAAGGAGGAGGTGAAGAAGCAGGATGAGGAGAGAGAGGAGGAGGAATGAAGATGAGGAAGTACAAGAAGTAATACTGGTGGTGGAGGATGAGGAAGAGGAAGAGGTGGAAGAGGTGGAGAAGTAAGAAGAGGATGAGGAAGTGGAGGTGGTGGTGGAAAAAAAGGAGGTGGAAGAGGAGATACAGGAGGAATAGGAAATGAAAGAGGCAGAGGAAGAAGTACAGAAAGTGTTGGAGGACATGGAGGTGGTGAAGGAAGTGGAGGAGGAGGAGGGATAGGAGGAGATAAAGGAGGAGGAGGGGTAGAGGAAGAGAAAGTATAGAAATTCTTGGTGGTTAAGGAGGTGAGAAGAAGAAAATTGTGAAGAAGAAATAGAAGGTGGTGGATGTAGATGGAGGAAGGAGAAGGAGGGGGAAGAATGAGAGGGAAAAGAGAAAGATGAAGCATACAAAATGGTGACAGTGGAGGAGGAAAAGAAGGCAGACAAAGGGGAGGACTAAAAAACAAGCAGGAGGGAAAAGAAGAGGGGGAGACTGAGGGGGATGGGTTATAGGAAAATTAATACCAAACAAAGGAGGTAGGAAAAGGAAGAAGGAAAAGGAGAAGGTGGAAGAGGAAAGAGAGGATCAGATGAAGGACTTGAAGAGGAATAAGAGGAATAAGAGGAGGAGAATGTAGATGAGGAGATGTAGATGAAGGAGCAGCCAAAGGAGCAAGCAAATGATGATGATGATGATAATGATGGGGAGGAGAAGGAAGAGGAGGAAGAGGGAGAGACAGCAGGGGGACAGGAAGAGGAGGAAGAGGGAGAGGGGGAGCAGGAGAAAGAGGAAAAGGGAAGAAAAGTGAGAAGAGGAACAAGGAAAGGAATAAGTGAAGGAAAAGGAGAAGGAGGAAAAGTGGAGGAATAAAAGGAGGAGGATGAAATGGAGGAGGTAAACGAGCAGGAGGAGGAGGAGAAAGTGAAGGGAGAAGAGGAGAAAAAAAGAGGAAGAACAGGAAAATTAAGAAAATAAGAGAAGGAGAGTAAGGTAAATGAAGAATAAGAAGAAAAGAAGACAGACAAAGAGAGGAAAAGGAAGAAGTAGGAGAAGAAGTGAAGTAAAAATAAAAAATAAAAACACTTACCAACAGGCTTAACATAGCTGTTCAGCAGAAGATCCCTCAGGGTGATAACTTCATTTGATGATAATGCTCTTTTAAATTCTTTTTGCTTCAAATAATCTAAAGCCTGTAAATGTACAAGTATATATATATATATATATATATATATATATATATATATATATATATATATATATATATATATATATATATATATATATATATATATTCATATATGTATATATATATTTAGATATGTATATATACAAAAATATATGTATATACATCTATACATATATTCATATATATATATATATATATATATATATATATATATATATATATAATATATATATATATATATATATATATATATATATATATATATATATATATATATATATAAATATAATTTCGGTTGTTGATTTTCCTCTCGGGAACTGTAGTCGTAGAATGAAAAGGAGAACCAGAGCTGTGGTTAACATCTTTATTGTAAACGTTTCAGAGATCGTAATTCATCTCCATCATCAGTACTAGAAATAATGAACCAAAACATACAATTAGAT
>NW_027213549.1:22500-25000 GCF_042767895.1 Penaeus vannamei | reverse complement strand
TCTCTGGGGGCTAGTTTCATTTCATGTTTGGTAATTATTAGACATCTATTGCATTAACCTTTTTAAAAATTTTTTCTCAAAACAGTCTTAGTGAATTAGACTAAGTGAATCACAGTCTAAGGCGAGTTGCCAGTTTTTCCATTCTTGAGACTGGACAGACTGTGAGAATGTGAATTGGTAGTGAATATCCATTTCACACTCAATCAATGTGGAACAAAACCCCAAATAACATATCTTTTTTTATCTAATGCAGGTGTAACACATCAGTGGACTAAATAATCACCTCCATTTAATTTCACACAAAAATAGAGTCAAAATTTTTTCAAACTACTAATCACAATCTACATTATCAGAACTAAAACATTAAAATCAAATTCCAGCATTCTATGGCACAATGGTACAGTTTACCCTGAGTCCTCATCCAAGCATGCCTATATTGGACATGTCTGTTAGGGGGTTTATAGTTAGACACTTTCCTGAAAAATGTGAAAAGAAATAATTGCTTCTTATTTCTTTCTTTGAAAATTTCCTGGTGTGTCTTTACTCTCCACAGTTCCACCTGCACACTCAATAATTTCCCGTAACCAGGTTCTACCCGGGACAACTGAAGGAGTTAGATAAAATGTCTTCCCCTGTGAATTAAAAAAAAATTAAAATCAGAACATTTACAATCCTCTATCTGTTTATAAACACACTTATCACAACCAAAGAACACTTTCATTATAAAAAGTTTGAGTAAAAAAATGAAATTGACATCATAGACCACTGCTTTTCTCATAACTGTTGTTCCAGTATTTAAATGACATCTTATTGCTACTTACTGCAAATAGGTGTCGTCTGTTCGGCTTTATCAAGGTGGATTTCAGGCTGAACTGGAAAACACGTTCATATTCTGGCATCTCCACAATGTATTTTTCCTCCGCTGAAAGGAGAGTTTAAAAAATCCTTAGCTTGCAATGTTAAATACATCAGTATGGTAATAAGCAGTATTCAAACTTCTTTAATATTATTTGAGAATAATCCATGAAGTACTTTATCACATCAAAGTAACTTAAATGAATACTAGCCCGACACTTAGAAATTCTACAGAATGAACAAACAGAAAAAGAAAAAGAGAAAGAGGTACTTCTCCCCTTCTATCTCCATCTTCCACCCTCCTCTTTCTACCTCTCAACCCCTCCCTTTTCCTTTCCCTCTCCTCCCTTTCTCTTTACTGCTACTATTAAAAGTTTTCTCTCTCTCCATAATTAGTAAATTAACTCCCACAAAATAAAGAAAATGGATACTTACGTAAGAACTTTGCTTCTGCATGGGAATCCAAGATCCACTGCAGAGTCAATATATATTTACAGCATGATATTGCACACATAAATTTTACAGTCCTCTGAGCAGTGCCTATCCCCATAACTAAATGAGTTGCTTCAATGCTTGTCTTAGCCAAGTAACCTCCTAATTCAAGCAATTTCTGAAATAAAGGATATTGGGTAAATTTAACATTCTTGTTAATAACACTTTTGTAAATGTATGTCACATGTACATTACACATGAAATGTAAATGAAAATACTATAAATCCTTGCAATTTTCTTTTTCACTTACTAAAAAAATGAAAGTTAATGTAATATTCCAAGTAAATTAGAAATGGTATTGAACACATATAGACAAACACAATGATACATATCCTTTTCATTCTATATCACTAACCCTTTCAATTTCTTCCTTATTTTTAATACTTGATAACAAAATACGAGGTCTGTGTTGTTCTGGAGGGAGTTCTTTGTTAATAATAGTCAATGGGCCTCCAAAGCCACTAATGGAAGGTAAAGATGTTTGAGGTGGGCCACCAGTGGGTGTGCTGGGTAACTGGGAAGGTGTTGTGGGTTGTGTTGGAGTCTGGGAAGGAGTGGCTCCTAGATGTGGAGCTGGAGGTGGCTCAAGACAAGCACGTTTGTTCTCTTGGTCCCCTGAAAAATCAATTCATCTAATTTAGAAAACATAATTTTAGGAATGAAAAAGGATGAAAAGGTTCCATTAAATAACAGTATTAAGAAACATGAAAATTAAAATCAAAAGCTAATTAGTTTTCTGCACATACCCTTTATTAAATCAATAGTGTTTTGGTAAGCTCTTATGGATTGAGTATATGAATTTTATCCCATTGGATCCGGTGCGAAAATATGGGCAATGGGTTATGTAAGCAGCCAACATCCTGGGCATGCGCAAACACCCCATAAGCAGTGGTAACTCTGTGTCTCCCCTTTGCAAAGTTATTTTGTGTAAACTTTTAAAGCTTTTTTGCTCTTTTCCAATGTCCATATTTGTCTTTTGATTTGCTTTATCCAGATGGTAATAGCTTATTTTTTCTTGCACAGCCTCCATATAATCTCTATATGCAGTAAATAACTCAGTGCAAGAAAAGAAAGAAATAAAAAAAGAAGACAAGAAGAAATATTTGGTTATTTATGTCGTATGTCTTATTTTTTCGTAATTTACTATATACAA
>NW_027213549.1:10000-12500 GCF_042767895.1 Penaeus vannamei | reverse complement strand
GTTCTGTTGGAGTCATCATCTGTAACTTTCGTGGGGTAACACCCTGTGGAAGTCTAACAACTGCCCCTGGGATTGCAACCTGGATGAGAGTATTTCAGTTAAAGTGATGTAAAAATATACCTATTCTCAATGATACTCCAATACCAATGTCAATATACAACATAATACAGGTGCTTGTACTTACTGTATGAACCTGTTGTGGCATGTTGGGTATTGGGATTTCTCCTGGAGCCACTTGTGACACTGCTCCTGGAGCTCGAACACCTGGGTTAGTCACTGTTAGCGGCATTGCAGGAACTCTGGGCCCAGCAGGACCAACCACAGGAGGATTCCCTCTTGAAATCACAGGAGGAGTTGCTCTGGCTGTGGTTGGTGGTGTTGCACGAGAGGTGATTGGTGATGGTGTGTGAGTTGTGGAAGGGGGAGTTGCACGAGAAGACATGGGGGGTGTTGGGGTAGTTCGTGCTGGAGGAGTTTCTCTAGAAGTATTTGGTGGAGTAGCTCTTGAGGTACTGGGTGGGGTTGTACGAGAGGCATTAGGTGGTGTAACTCGAAGAGCATTGTTAGGTGGTGTGGCACGAGCAGTGTTAGGAGGAGTAGCACGAGATGTGTTTGGTGGGGTTACTCGTGAAGGTATTGGAGGAGTTGCACGAGCTACATTGCCTGAGAAACAAAAGGGAAATAAATTACAATTATGTAATCCATGTGAGCAAGTACAATGTCCTGCAAAAGATTCTACACAAATTTATATATGTAAAACGACACTCAAGAATCAGAAATAAAAAGAGGAGAAAAATAACTGTTACAAAGAGAACATCCATATTTTCAACACATGTATATGACCAGCAATCTAGACATTATTAATCAGCAAATCAAAGTAGCATTAGGTGTAGATAACAATGACAAACCTTGGGTTGGCTGAGCCATAGAGGTTGTGTTTGCAGGAGATGGTGCCTCTAACTGTGCAGAGGAACGTGCATTGGTAGTCTGTGCTGGTCCCATGCTTGAGGAAGGACCTGAAGATGCTGCAGTCTGTTGAAGTCCAGCACGTAGCCCTTGTGCTGAAATTGGTCTTGATGGACTTGCATCAGATTCTGATGGGTCAGTCAGTTCTGTAGTTGGTGGAGTTGCAACTTGTCGCAAACCTGCAGCCGTGGTCTGAGCAATGGCCCTGGGTGCTGGGCTGGGCTGGGGGGTGACAGATCGAGTTGTTACTGTCTGCGGTGGATTTGTTATGGAGATTGGTGCTGTCAAAGGAGCTCTAGGCTTATCATGAGCTATTGGAGAGCCAAAAGTAGTACTAGCTGAAGCTCTTGTTGTTATTGTTGGCTTGGTACTTGGCTGTTTCCAAGACTGGGGAGTCTTCAGTTGATCTAGTAAAGAGTTGCCTTTGCTACTCTCTTCCTCATCATCACTAAATTGCAAAGTATCAAAGAGTGACTTCTTTTCAACCTCCTTTTTCTTTGGTTCTTCTTTCTTCTTCAACTCCTCATTCTTCTGGTGATGAGACGTATCCTTCTTTTTTCGCTCTCTCACTGTACTTGGCTCAGGTGTGTGCCTTAAATCTGACTTGGGCAGTCTTAGCAGCCTTGGATGGTACTCTGTCTCATCTAATCTTTCCCCTTCTGCTATGGACTCAGTGATCCAGTCAGGAGTCACAATGCTGAGATTATCTTCATATTCAAGTGCTGTTGTATACTTTGCCTAGACATAAAACAACAATAATGATTATAACAATAATGATAACTACAACAATTTCATATTTCATGTTCCACATGTATACATAGAAAAAGGTAAAATTTAGAGTACAACTACTTACCCCTTCTGGTTTTCCAATAATAAGATGGGTGCATGAATTGTCGAGGTGAAGTTTCAACTGTCCTCCTGAAAATGTTATCATAGCCCAAATGGCTAGAGCATCTTCTTTCCCTAGTTTTGATATACTAGCAACCACACCAGAAAACACTTGATTGTTTTCAGGGTTGAAACCTTCTACCCTGTATAAATGTTAAGGAAAAACCTGTAAAACTATATTTTGCACAATAAATGACAAGCAGTGAATGGAGGAGGGAGTAAAAATGAAAGGAACAGATTGGACGAGAGAAACAGAGCCATCAACATAACATTTAAGCAAAAGAAAATCCTCCTTTGGCTCATGCACATATGTAGAAATATATAATAACAACATAAATAAAGGATACGGCAGTTGCTTCCCACACTTGACTGAAAGTATGACCCATCGCTGCGTAACAACAGGTTTCTCGTATATATCTTTTACAACGCCAACATCATTTTCATTGGGATCTTCTCCTGTGACAAGATGGGTCATGAAATCTGTGATGTGTGCATCTTGTTTGGCCCCTCCATCTGTCAACAGCTTTAAAACCTACAAAGGAAGAAAAAGAAACAAATGAACCTATTAATAACTGTGCAACTATTCTAGACATAATGAGTTGAAGCTGAATGCTGATTGGCAAGTATGCGCTTTATGTGCAGTATG
>NW_027213549.1:0-2500 GCF_042767895.1 Penaeus vannamei | reverse complement strand
AGGGTGGAGTTTATTTCACTGGTAGTTGGTAACAGTTTTGAGTGCGCAATTCAAAACAACTGACAAGCTAGTAAATCTACCCAAACATCTTAACAAAGCACAATATTTTCTCTTATATTCATATAAAGTGCCTCTAAAACAATGACACGCACTTCCGATTGACAGCCCTTTCATTCTAAAGTGTTATCAAAACAAATGAATACCCTTGAATTAAAATATAGGCCTACCCATTCCCATATATCCGATTTTATGAGGTTAAACATAAAAATTCATCGAATACCATATCAAGAGAAGCATGTTGCTAGAATTTCTGAAGACTTTTTTCACTTGAAATAGAATAGCAGATATATTCTCAATTTTGAGAGACGAGGAGTAACAGTACAATAAGAGGTAAATTGTTCGTCTTATAATAATTTATTATTTATAAGTAAAGCACTTTTTATTCCCATAATCTTCATTATCTTCTTTCGTTTTCAGTTAATTTCAATTTCTTTGAATATGATTTTAAGAAAATTACAGAATCAGATACCGTGAAAAAAATTATTTATCTGATAAGATATTAAGCGGAGTTCCTGGCCAACGCCCGCATTCAAAGGATTGTGACCAGTACAGCACGCGACCGACACCGTTGCCATGGTGACGGTACACCGCTTGACTTAGCAAGCGCAAGTCTAGCCATCTACGGAGGTCACTTGAGAAAGCAAGCGAAATGCTTGAGTTAGCAAGAAAAACGCTTGAGATTTCAGGCAAGAACTTTCCCTGCTTAAAACGTCTTAAGTTCCCATTACTTTGGCCACTCTTGGAGATCCACAAACATTACCAAAACCTTCCTAACAAGGGGTCTGGGGAAAACACGTAATGTAATTTCATTTCACGAAATGGAATGCCGTATACGAAATGGAATGAAAAGTGGTTGTTTTTTGTGTGTAAACTTTCATCATATGTCAATCAAATAATTACCGTTAATTGAGTAGACTAGACTACTTTTTATATTGTATATCATTATTCATAAGCTTTCCCCAGATGGCAGCACTTCTGCTATGTCGGCCAGTAGGCGGCACAGAGCCTTGTTGACACATTTTCCCGATTAGGTTTCCGTGAATCGATACCTCCAACATCTTAAGTTGAACATATGAACACAACTGAGACATAAAAAAGGTTATTTGTGCATATACCGCGCATCATTTGGTAAATTACTCAATATCATCTTCCATTTTGTATACAACATTCCATCTCGCAAAATGGAGTTCCAATACTTGTTTTCCCTACAGCGTTAACAAGGGCTTCGTCTCCAGACCCCCACACTATTGCTGTATTTCCTTATTAGGGGCTCTACTCCAAGACCCACACTGGATTGCTGTGGACTCTCTGCACCATTTATTGCATCCTATCTTCTTAATTTCCTGTTTTTCTTTGTCTGGGCAGAATACTTCAAGACTCATTAAGTGTAGATTTCCCTTTTCTATATGAGTAATCATATTTTCCCCATATCAGTATGGTCAACATGAAACACTATACTAAAGCAGGTAACTGTTACCAAGCAACACTTCCTCCAGAGACAAAGTCCCAAAACCAAGGTATCATGTGAACCCAAAAACCCAAACCTAACCTTTCCTACCTTCTATTCATTCCCCAGATATGTTGCAGAACTTTCTTATATTCAACTTTGTGGAAATACCAATGTGAAAATCATCTTCCTCTTTGTTGTTCTGTCCATTACAGGCTAGATTTACATTGTATCATATGGCTGTATGAGAATGAAACAATACCCAAGAGAATCTAACAAGATAACAGGGATACTGATCTAATTTCAAACTGCCATCACCCACATTGGAAATGATGGTAAAATTCCAGACACTTGCGTGTCGAATAACTTCGTTATTTTGAGCTGCAGTTGAATTACATAGAAGATAAGTTCTTTAGAATCACTCGCTTTATCGTTTGCATGTATTATTTTTCGTCTAAAACAAGGCTAGCATGAAATTGACCTGTAGCGAAAATTCACCTGTAGCCACTTGCTTTTCCGATACTCAAAAACATAACTCACTGTGAACAGATCTAGTATAATAACAATTCTAAGGCAATGTTTGATGGGCTTTGTAAATAACCGCCAAAGAAGAACACTACAAACTCGAAATATGGTCAAATAGGAGCCATTACACGCTACTCTTCTCCATCACGAACCTCATCTGGGATCTTTCCTGTCGCATAAAACTTGATATCTTTGAAGAGGTCGTCTGACACCTTCAATTTGTGGATGTAATCAGCCAAATCCTCGTCCATCTCGATTATGTTGTTTACATGACTGTTGGTAACTTACACCCGCCGCCGAGAGAGGGCAGCACTTTCGAATTTGCCCGCCAAAAATATATAGTAATTTTATCTAATTTAAGCATTAGAAACGATAATGCTGGGTTTGTTATTTGTTTTTTGTTTTCCAATTGTTTTATTGTTGATCCTGGTGTCATTTTATGAATATATATATCTATATATCTATATA
>NW_027213548.1:17500-20000 GCF_042767895.1 Penaeus vannamei | reverse complement strand
TAATCAGAATAGTAACAATAATACAAATGTTAATATTAATGATGATATCAATGGCAAAGAAAATTATATTAACGAGGATAATAATATTGATAATAATATTGACGGCGATAACAAAAATAACAATACTGATGATGATGGTGATAATGGCAATAATAATAATAAAGATGTTGATAACGATATTGATGATGGCGATAATAATAACAATGGTAATTAAGATAATAATGAAAATGATAATGATAGTAATATCTGCATTAATATTGGTATTACTGATGATAATGACATTGATAATGAAGATGATAATGATGATGATGATAACGATGATAATTAGGATGATGATAATGATGATAACAATAGTAATGGTAATAATGATGATAATATCAATAATATTGATTATGATAATGACGGTAATAGCGACAGCAGTACCAATAATAGTAGTGATGATTGTGAAATGAATAATAGTAATGATAACGATGATAATGACGATAACAAAAATAACAATAGTGATAATGATAAAAGAATGTTCACAATAATAATTATAGTAACAACAAAGATTATATCACTGAAAATAATAATAACAATAATGATAAAGATAATGATAATCATAATAATAGTAATAATACTAATGATAAAAAATAATAATATCAATATACTGATAATGATAATGGTAATAATGATAACAATTATGATGACGATGATAAGAATAATAATGATTATAATAATGATGATATGATGATGATAATAATGATAATGATAGCAATTATAACATAAGAAATAATGATGATAATGAGGAGGAGGATCATGATTATGATAATAACAATAATGACCATAATGATGTTAATGATAATAATAATAATAAAAAGGAGATTAATGAGAATGAAAACAATGAAAATAATAGTAAACATGATAAACATAATAACAATGATAATAATGATAAAAATGACAATGATGATGAAAATATTGAGCTTAATAATGAAAGTGATAATGATGAATATGATAATAATAATAATAATAATAATAATAATAATAATAATAATAATAATAATAGTAATAGTAATGATCATAGTGATAATAATAATGACAATAATAATAATGATGATGATGATGATAATAGCAACAAATATGATAATAATAATAATAATGGTAATGATAATTTGAATAATGATAATAAAGATTATCATCATTATCTTTATTATTGTTTTATTACTGTGATGATTATAATTATGATTATGATTATGATTATCATTATCATTATTATTCCTATTACTATTTTTATCATTATTATTAGTAGTAGTATTAGTATTAGTATTGTCATTATTACTACCATTATTATTATCGTTATCATTGATATTATCATCTTTATAATTAATCATATTATTGCCATTATAATGGTAAAAATGACATTTGATGAAGTTAATGATAATACGAGTGATAATAACATTTATGATTAAAATAAATACAGGGATAATTGTACTGACAATAATAAGAGAAACTATGATAATAAAGATAATAATTAAGTAATAATAATACTAATGATAATGACAGTAATAATGGTAATGATGATGATGATACTAATAGTCATAATAATAGTAATAAAAATGATAATAATAATGATAATGATAATAGCAATAATGATAATCATGATGATAACAAAACTGATAACAATTCTTTTATTGATAATAATGATGATAATAATAGTAACAGTATAAGAGGAAAATGATGATGATAATAACATTGAAAACAATAATAACAAATTTGTAAAAATAGCAATAACAATGATAATGATGACAACAATGTTGATGATAATGATATTACTATCATCATTAACAATGATTATAACATAACAATGTGCTAGCGATGATAATGGTGATAAAATGATATTACTATCAGTAATGACAATGATAATAATGTAATATTGAATATATGATTATGATAATCATCATTATTGCCATTATCATTGTTATCCTGAATATCATGATGATTATGATTAGAAACATCATTATTGTTATCCTCATTATCATTATCGTAAGAATTATTATCATATTTGCTAAACATCATTCTTGTAGTACATCATCCTCATTTTGATTACCATATCCTCAAAAGATTCTCATCATTATTATAATAATTATCATAATGATGGTAATGATGATGATGATGACAATGATAATGATGATGTCACTGCTGTTACTGATAATTATAAATAATGACAATTATGAAAATTATTATCATTACTTTTATCAATATTATTTTGTTTTCACATTCATCTTTATCATTTATCAGCATCATTACTATTATATATATATATATATATATATATATATATATATATATATATATTTATTTATTTATTTATATATACATATATATATATATATATATATATATATATATATATACACACACATATACATGTATATGTATATATATTTATATGTATATGCATATATATATATATATTTATATGTATATGTGTATATATATTTTACATGTATATGTGTGTGTC
>NW_027213547.1:47500-51872 GCF_042767895.1 Penaeus vannamei | reverse complement strand
AATAGTAATGATAATAATAGTAATAGTCATAATGACAATAATTATAATAATAATGATAACAGTAACAATAAAAATAATGATAATAATAGTAATAACGATAATAATGATAGAAATGATAACATCAATGATAATGATAGTAATGATAATAATAGTAAAAACAACAGTGATAAAACGATAACGATAACAACGACGATAATAATAGTAAGAGTAATAATGGTAATAATAGTAATAGTGATAATGATAATAATAGTAATAATAATGAGTATAATAATGATGGATATACGAAATGATAATGAGAACAATAGGAATAATGATGGATATAAGAAATGATAATGAGAACAATAGGAATAATGATGATGACAAGGCCATTAACAGAAATGAAAATAACAGTAATCGTAGCAGAAATAGTAATAGTAATGATGATGATGATGACGATGATAACAATTGTAATAGTACTGATAATGATAATAAAGATAATACTAAGGATTATAACGATTATGACAATAACATTAAAGAGATAGAAGGACAGAGAGAAAAGGAAGAAAAAGAAATGAAGAAGCGAGAAACAAAGTGGGGAAAACAGCGAAGTAATCAGAATGTTGAAATTGGAATAAAGAAAAAAAAAAGGAAAACTGACATCTGACCAACCTAACAACGTAACAACCCATCAAAGCAATTAGTGCTCTTCTCAAAAAGCCATTTTGCTTCCGGGAATGAAAAACATTTTCCTTTTGGTATATATATATTTTCTTTTTTTCCCCTTTCTTGTAATTCCTTGTGACTTTTGTAATCAAAGAAAGACAGATGGAAAAGTTTTGTTAAAAAAAGGACACTTCTTTCGCGCATTTTTGTGTTTTATACTTTTCATTCCATAATTACAGATTTTGTCCCCACTTCACTTTTTTACCTTTTATACTATTTTCGTATCTTAGTTTGGCTCACTGACTATATAAATACTAACTACAGAGGGAAAGAGAGAATTAACAGACAGACGGACAAGGCTAAGAGAGAAAGAGAGAGAAAGAGAGAGAGAGAGAGAGAGAGAGAGAGAGAGAGAGAGAGAGAGAGAGAGAGAGAGAGAGAGAGAGAGAGAGAGAGAGAGAGAGAGAGAGAGAGAGAGAGAGAGGGGGAGAGAGAGAGAGAGAGAGAGAGAGAGAGAGAGAGAGAGAGAGAGAGAGAGAGAGAGAGAGAGAGAGAGAGAGAGAGAGAGAGAGAGTGAGTGAGTGAGTGAGTTACAGACAGATAAATAGCCAGACAGTCAGAGACAAACAGAGAAAGTGTCAGACACAGACACGGAATAAGAGAGAAATAGGTGAATAGCCAGACGGATACATAGAGAAAGATAAACAGAGAACGAGAGAGTTGATATTCCAAATTCGTTTCATAAGTCCCACAATAACACGCGGTCACTTGCGCAGACGCATGAGTGTTATCCTGACAAATAGAGGGGGGGGGGGTTCTATCAGGTCTAGTAATTAGATTAGCTGCCTTCACTACGTTTATTTTGATAATTTTGCAAGAATCGTTTATGCGCGAAAATGGCAAAATCTTGTTTTTGTATCGAAACGAAATACTGGACGTTTATCTCTCTCTCTCTCTCTCTCTCTCTCTCTCTCTCTCTCTCTCTCTCTCTCTCTCTCTCTCTCTCTCTCTCTCTCTCTCTCTCTCTCTCTCTCTCTCTCTCTCTCTCTCTTGTTTTCGTAAATACTCAATGATATTTCATAAATTCACAAAGAAGGAGGATTAGTATTGATAGTGATAAGAAAGTATGAAGCATGTGAGTGGTGTGGATGGTGATTATAAAAATAAATAAAAAACGAAAGAAAAGGTTTAAAAAATGCATGATAAAAAAGAAAGAAAAAACAGAAAAGGGAGAAAAAAAATCATGTTGATAAAGAGACAACGAGAAAAAAAAAGAAAAGAAAGATAGAAAAAAGACTTGCATGATGATAAAAAAGAGAAAAATATATGTTGCATGGTGATTACGAGAGAGAAAAAGGAGAAAAAAAGATAGAAAGACTTGCTTGGGTCTTTATCAATTGGTGTTCCCAAGACAAGCACTTTTCCTTATCAAATACGATTGAAATAAGACATTTTCCTTAATGAGACAAGAACAAGAATTTTCGGATACAACCCTCAGAGAGTGGAGGAAAGACGTGTAAATAAACAAAGAAAGAAAGATAAAATGAGATAAAGAGAGAGGGAATAATAGTAATAATGATAATGGTGATGATAACAGAGAGAGATAAAAGAGGATAATAATTTTCATCAGTTTTACGATTTAAATTTTCTTTGTTGTTATTATTGACGTTATTTTCAATATTGTCGTTACCATTCATATAATTTTCGATATCATCTTGATCATTTATATCGTTTTCAATATCAATGTCCGCATTTAGAATTATTATCGTTATCTTTATCATAACCATTACAATAATCAGTAGTATCATTAATATTATCAAAATCATTATCATCGTCATTTTCATTTGATCCTGTAATTATAATCATAATGATGATGATGATGATGATAATTATAATTATTATCATCATTGTTACTACTATTATCATTATCATTTTTATGAGCATATTATTGTTATTATCATTATTACAAGTACTACCATTATCATTATTATTGTATTTTAACATTAACATTTTCATTATCATTATTATCAGTAGCATTATCATTATTATAATCATCATTATTTTAGTTGTAGTTGTTTTAGTTTTATTATCATTGCTATGATTATCATTATCATTATTATCATATTTATCATTGTTACTACTTTTATTCATACCATTATCATTATTGTCATTACAATTATTGTTATTGTTGCTATTGTTATTATTATTATTATTATTATTATTATCATTATTATCATTATTATTACCATTATTATCATTATCATTATTATCATTATTTTCATCATTATCATTATCATTACCATTATACTCATTTTGGTTATCATTATTATCAATATTATAATCATAATATTTTCTGGCCTTATGATTATCAAAAACGACAACAAAAGTAATATTAACTGAAAAAAAATATCACTATCAATTTTATGATACTGACATCACTAATCCTAGTGGTTATGATGAAATGGAACGCACTATCTATGCTTCAGATAAAAATTAAAATAGCCTTTGTTCTAACATTCCCCATCCCACTGGGCACCAACATTATCCTCATCACCATTCAAAACGTTCAAATTCAAATTCCAACGGGAAATTGGAAGACGACGAAGACTTCTGCGATGAATTCCCCATTCTGGACACCAGCGAGAACTCATCACGGAGCAGGAGTTCAAACCATGTTTAAATTCAAATTCAAATTCAAACAGGAAATTGGAAGATGACACCAGCGAGAACTAATCACGGAGCAGGAGTTCAAACCATATTCAAATTCAAAATTCAAACGGAAAATTTAACGTATCTCCGCGAACCGTTTCTACGAGGAACGGTTAGCCCGAAGACGTGGGCGCATCTCGCATCTGTTTTATCTCTCCATCTCATTTCGGAAAGAAGCAGTCGAAAGTTTCCTGCGTCGGACGCCCACGAAGCAGCTGTGGGCGGAGCGAGTTCTTGGGAAAGGGTTATGCAACTAGTTTCTGAAAAGCGAGGCGGTTCTTTCGCGTCCTCCCTCTCATTCGTACTATTTTTTTTCTTCTCTACCTCTGTATCTACCTCTCTGTCTCTCATTCGCTCAACTATCTCTCTTTCTCTACCTCTGTTTCTCTTTGTCTCTGTCTCTGCCCCTCTCCTATCCTCTTGGGATGTTTACCGGATAGGTATGAATGAGAACGAATATCTTCACAATACAAGAGAGGTATTTTACCGGTTTCGATTATATATCTTCGTCAGAAATATTTAGATTATATCTTCGTCAGAAATACATGTATATCTGACGAAGATGTAATCGAAACCGGTAAAATATATCTCGTAATGTGAAGATATTCGTTCTCATTTATACCTTTCCACGTGTCAACATGAATACGGTTTATGTTTGTCGGAGCAGGGAGAGCCAATCACCGCATCTTCTTCCCAGATAAAACTACTCGCTGATCCTCCTCTCACACAATCTTCCTAATCGGGTACCGTTGGCGGAGGAAGACAGGATTCGGAATCAGGACGTGACAAAAGGGGTTGATTTGCTAATCCCTCGTTTTCCGTTGGAGTTCTTATGTGTGTTTGTGTGTGTGTGTGTATTTACACACACATCTATCTATCTATCTATCTATCTATCTATCTATCTATCGATCGATCGATCGATCGATCGATCTATATATATATATATATATATATATATATATATATATATATATATATATATATATATATATATATATATATATATACATGCACACACACA
>NW_027213547.1:25000-30000 GCF_042767895.1 Penaeus vannamei | reverse complement strand
AGGGTAGGTGGGGGTAAGGGGAGTGGACCTGGAGGGGAGTGGGAGAGAGCCGGGGGGGGGGGCTGGGGTAGGGGGTAGGTGGGAGTAAGGGGAGTGGACCTGGAGGGGAGTGGGGGAGAGCCGGGGGGGGGGGGGAGGCTGGGGGAGGGGGTAGGTGGGGGTAAGGGGAGTAGACCTGGAGGGGAGTGGGGGAGAGCCGGGGGGAACCAGCGGGGAAAAGCTGGGGGAGGGGGTAGGTGGGGGTAAGGGGAGTGGGCCTGGTAGGAGTGGACCTGGAGGGGAGTGAGGGAGAGCCGGGGGGAACCAGGGGGGAAAGGCTGGGGGAGGGGGTAGGTGGGGGTAAGGGAAGTGGACCTGGTAGGAGTGGACCTGGAGGGGAGTGGGGGTGAGCCGGGGGGAACCAGGGGGGAAAGGCTGGGGGAGGGGGTAGGTGAGGGTAAGGGGAGTGGGGGTGAGCCGGGGGGAACCAGGGGGGAAAGACTGGGGGAGGCGGTAGGTGGGGGTAAGGGGAGTGGGCCTGGTAGGAGGAGGATTATTGGGATGATTCGTTGTTGTTATTGTTATTGCCAAAGGGGGTTGCTGCTGCGCGTTGTCTCTGGCTGTCATTTATTTTCTTTATCTATCTTTTTATTTTGTTATTGATGTTGCTTATTTGTTAATGATATAATGATTTTGTTATCACCCTCATCATCACTTTTTCCTCCCTAATTATGATTATAATTTCTGTTACTTAAGACACGGCTACGCTTTTAATATTGTTGTTTTGTTGTTGTTCTGTTATTATTGTCATCTTTATTGTTGCTATTAGCATTAGCATTATTATTATCATTGTTATTGTTTTTGTCAATAATTCTGTTATCATCATAATTCTCATCATCATTTTCATCATTTTGGGATTATTATTATAATCATAATGTTAGTAATAATGATTATGATATGTTTACTACTACGACTACTACTAACAATAATCATAATTGCTCTTTAACTATTCCTTGTTATTTTGTTATTATTACTTCTGTTACTTTTCTTTTTATTGTTCATATTGACATATTCGGCAGTATTGCAGTGATATAATACGCAAGAGAATAAAATAGAAAAAGAGATAATAAGGAGGATTTTAGATGACACAAAAAAGAAAAAGAATAAGAAATGAAACCAGATAGATGGTTAGAGATAGAGGAATAAAGAGAATGAAAAGAAGAGAAACCGAAAGTGAGGAGAAAAGACATAAGATAGACAAGAAGAGAAAGCGAAAGTGAGAAGGAGAAAAGCCATAAGAAGATAGAAAGACAAGAAGAGAAAGCGAAAGTGAGAAGGAGAAAAGACACAAGAAGATAGAGATACAAGAAGAGAAAGAAAAGATTAAGAAAGGGGAAACATATGAAGTGAGAAGAGATAGAGAAGACGGAGAGAGAGACAAGAAGAGAAAGAAAAGACTAAAAAGAAAGAGAGATGAGGAGACATATGAAGTGAAAAGAGATAGAGAAGATTGAGAGAAAAACAAGAATAGAGAGAAAGAAAGAAAGAAAAAAACGTTTTCGTGCGACACGCGCTTACACTCGCCTGGCGTCTGCGGTCCCAGCACTCGCCCCCGCGGAACCCCTGGCAAGACAACATATCCCTCGCCTGGGAACTCTTCTACACTCCTGCTCACCCTTCTTGGTCCTCTACTAGCTCCCCCACCCCACCCCACGACCTATTCAACCACTATTGAAACCCCTTTTCGCCTTGCATTCCCCCACCCACCCCACCCCCACCTTCCTTCCCTCTAACCCCTATTCTTTTTTTCCCGTTAATTTTCCTTACGAGACTCTCTTTCCTTGTTTACTAAACTCACCCTCATCCTTTCTTTCTAACCCTACGACCTTCCCTAACCTCTACTCTTTCCCTTGTAGACCCTCTCACCCTTCACCCTTTTCACACACACACACACGTTTCCTTAGCCTTAGCCTTCACTTTGGGGTGCGGGTGGGGGGAGAGGGGAGGAGATGAGATTAAGGGAAGGGGAGGAGGGGGTAGGAAGATCGTTTCAGCTTTTAGAGAGAGAGAGAGAGAGAGAGAGAGAATAAAGAGAGAGAGAGAGAGAGAGAGAGAGAGAGAGAGAGAGAGAGAGAGAGAGAGAGAGAGAGAGAGAGAGAGAGAGAGAAGAGGGGGAATCAGAGTCAGGGGGAGAATCAGAGTTAGAGAGAGAATGAATGAGAACGAGAGAAGATAAATAAAGAGGATGCAGTAAGATCGAAAGCAAGATAGAGGGGGGAGAAAGCGTAACAAAGAGAGAAGACACAGAAAAGGAGATAGTAGAGAAAACAGCCAGTCTTGTCCTCCAATCTTGTTACAGATGAAAGGAGGAGGAGTTTTCTACATTCATTGGAAGCCAAGGTCATCACAGAGAAGGGGAAAGGGAGGAGGGAGGGAGATAGGGAGTTATTGGAATAAAGGAGGAGGAGAGAGGGTAGAAGGATAGGTTTAGAAAAGAGGGAAGAGGGAGGAGAGGGATGTAGGGAAGAAGGAGGAGGGGGGGATGAGGGAAGAGGGCTTAGAGAAGGAAGAGAGAGGGGTGAAGGTTTAGGAAGGAGGGAGAAAGATGGATTTAGGAAAGAGGTTAGAGGGAAGGAGTTGGGAGGAAGGAGAGAGAGAAGAGGGAGGAGTGAGGAAGAAGGGAGAAAGAAGAGAGGGAGAAAAGAGAGGGGTGATGAAAGGAAGAGGAAAGGAGAGACAAGGGACGGAGGGAGGGTCGATCCAGGGAGAGGGATGGGAGGGGGGTTTAAGGCCGGTTGAGTTACCAGATAGGCTTTTATCTGCTTAAGTGGCCCGCTTTCTTGCCTCTAAAACGCACATGTTTTCTCTCCCTGACAGAAGTAGAAGAAGAGAGAGAGAGCTGAATAAAAAGGAAAATAAATAGAGATATTGATAAAGACATGCTAACAGAAACCAGGAATAAGAATAAGAAAAAAAAGAGTCAGCATAGGAATTCGGATGATATTGATACGGTAAAGAGGAAAAGTAATTACTTAATATGTGTGGATAATAATTATTTTCGAATAATAGTGATAAGATGAATGAAAAATAGTTACTTAATAAAGGTAAGAGAGGCAATAATGTTAGTAAGTGAATAGTTGGAATAACGAAATCATGGTTGGAAATAAGAATATGGAAACACTTACGATAAGAAGACTATTTAAGAGAGGGAGAGCCAGAGAAAGTTGTTGCTGCTGTTTTTATTGATACCATTGTTATCATCATCATTATTATCATTTTTATCAATTAGTTGTTTTTATCATGAATATGATAGCAGTTGCTGTCGTAATCATCATCATTATTATTATTATTGTTTGTGTTATTGTAATTATCATTGTCGTTAAAATTGTTATCCTTATTATTCTAATTGTTATCATTATTGTTATTATCATTATTATGATCATTATTGATAATATTGTTATTATTATTATTATTATTATTATTATTATTATTATTATTATTATTATTATTATTTTCATATTATTATTATCAATGTCATTATTGTTGTTGTTATTGTTATTATTTTTCTTATTATCATTATTCTTATTCTTATAATTAATGTTATCACTATTGTTGTTATTATTACCATTAGTATTATTACCATTATTAATATCAATATTATTATTATATATTATTATCATCGCTACTATTATTGTACCACTGCATTTATCATAGTCATTTACACAATTGTTTCTTACCACATTTATCAGCATCATTATTCACTGTGATATATCAATCTCCTTGCATTTTGCCCCCCCCCCCTCATCTGCATGTGCCTTTGCTTTTGGTCGCTCTTGCAAGTCGCTAAGGTTATTGCTCTTGCGATTTGCATGTGTTTGTCAGCGTCTGCTTTTGGCTGGATCTGCATCTATCTCTTTATTTTTCTGTTTTGTTTTATTTATATATTTCTTCTTTTTGTCATTCTTTCTTCATCCCTTTCTCTTTCTCTCTCTGTGCGTGTGTGTGTGTGCGCACACACACACACACACATATATGTATATATACATAGATATATATATAGATATATATATATATATATATATATATATATATATATATATATATATATATATATAGATGTATGTATATATATATATATATATATATATATATATATATATATATATATATATATATATATGTATATATATATGTATGTGTGTGTGTGTATGTGTGTATAAATATATATATATATATATATATATATATATATATATATATATATATATATATATATATATATATATATATATATACACATGTATATGATACACATTGTATTCACTTCAAATTGCTTCTAAAGGGCGCGAGGGAAAGTAAGCTGGCATATTTGTTGTTTATAGTGGTTGGAGCAGCTTGTGACAGTTGATGATATTGGCAGCGCTTTCTGATTTGTGAGAGGTAACTGTCACTTTTGGCACCAATTATATTCCTTATGTGGCAATACCATGATTTTGGGTTTGCATCACTGATTTGATTAATTATTTGCTTCTGATATTTTTTCTTAGCCGATCTTATCTCGTCTTACCTTTTTTGCAAAGAACTTTGTTACATCAATGTTTCTTGTTTTGTAGGCTTTTTGTCTTGCCAGGATAAAGTCTTTCATCCTGTTGGTGACCCATGGTTTATCCTGATAGTGAGTGGATGTTCTTTTTAAGGGGACGCAGTTGTCTACTTGATTCCACGCTGGGGAAGGACACAACCTGCTTAAAAATCAGTGCAGAGGTGATTTCATAATCAGGTCGTTCAGGTCGCCCAGAATTACAAAGAAAGGATTTTTGTACTTTGTTTGGAGGGCGAAAACGTTTTCTATTATGTGTTCTCTGGGGGTTCCATCGGTAGGTGTCCTCCGGGGGAAATATATCCCGCAGAATACCAGCACAATGATTTCGTGGGGCAACCATGTGGGTCTAACAGCGAGCCATAATGTTTCAAGGTCGTGAGTTGGTTGACTAAGGGATTTTATAGTGTTGCAAGGGATA
>NW_027213547.1:5000-15000 GCF_042767895.1 Penaeus vannamei | reverse complement strand
GAGGGGACGATGCTCTCTCGGCTCTTCTACTTGGGTTTTCAAGATGGCGGGCTTGTTCCTGGAGAGGGGTGGGGAGGTGGGGGTGGATGTGTGCCAGGTGAAAAGTTGGGAGGGGGGGTAAGGGAAGTTGGTGGGGAATTGGGAGGAGGGGGGGGAGAAGGTGGAGAGGGGGGGTGAAAAGTGGAAGGGGGGTACAGGGAATTTGGTGGGCAGAATGGGGGGGAAGGGAGAAGGGGAGAGGGGGGAGCACGTCGGGGAGAGGGGGTGAGGAAGGTGGGGATGGGGAGGGGAGAGGGGGGAATGAGGGAAAGTGGGTGGGGAAGGTGGGGAAGGGGTAGGGCAGGAGGTGGAGGTAGGGGGTAGGTTTCTTTTTTTTCGTTTATTCTTATCATCTCTATTGTTATACTTTTGCCTCTTATTTTATTTCTTCTTCTTTATCCTCCTCTTCCTCTTCCTTCTATTTTTCGTCTTCTCCGTTTTTGTTCTCTTTTCTCTTCTTCTTCTACTCGTATTTGTTCTTATACTTTATATTATATAGCTTTTATTAGTTTTATTCTTGATATTCTTGATATTAGTATTATTATCTCTATAATAGTAATCACGATAATGATAATAATAACGATAATAACTCAAAAAGTTATGAACAGATTTTTATGAAAATTTTAGCAGAGGCGTGTCTTAGATGCCATTAGATTTTGATGATGATTTTGATCATGATCCGCTTCTAGAAATTTTTGTTTGTCTGTTTGTTGGTTAGTTGGTCAGCAGGACAACTCAAAAAGTGTACTTGAGAAAGAGGTGATTTTGGTGTTATTCTCAAAGCGTGAATATTTATTGCTGTATCAGTGACCCTGATGCCTTGAAGGAGGTATGTGCTTTCTGAATGCTTCTAGTTATCATTATCATCATTATATTAATTAAAATCGTTACCAAGATCATTATCACCATTATTGTTGCTGTTACTTTCACATTATCTTTATACAACATTTTACCACGAAGTTGGAAGACGTGCACACCTTGTACACTCAGAGGAAGAAGAGGAAAAAAATGTTTTCTCCTCAAAAAAGATGTTTACGTAAAGTACTTGTGAACGGAAGGAAAAGCAACGTGGCATAAACTGTTTTAAACATATACAATAAAGATGTACCCGCATGGCATCAAGAAATACGACGGTTTTATGTAATATTTTTTGATGAATAAAGCGAGAGAAAGAGTGAGAAAAAGAGAGAAAGAGAAAGAAAGGGAGAGAGAGAGGAGAGAGGAGAGAGAGGGTGAGATAGATAGATAGAGAGAGATGGAGAGAGAGAGAGGGAGAGAGGGAGGGAGAGAGGGAGGGAAGGGAGGGAGGAAGAGAGGGGAGAGAGGGAGAGAGGGAGGGAGGGAGGAGAGAGAAACATATGATATTTATATATGAATATATATGAATATATATATATATATATACTATATATATATATATATATATATATATATACACACACACACACACACACATACACACACACACACACACACACACACACACACACACACACACACACACACACACACACACACACACACACACAGAAACACACACACACACACACACACACACACACACATATATATATATATATATATATATATATATATATATGTATTATGTATATATATACATACTCTATGCACTTATACATATATATATATATATATATATATATATATATATATATATATATATATATATATATATATATATTAATTAAGTATATGTATGTATGTAAGTACGTATGTATGTACGTAGAGGTAGTTATATGTAAAGCAAGTACAGATATATACACATATGTAAAGGGGGGGGGGGGGCACTAGTGTATGCTGCAAATGTATGTGCTCATATACGGATGCGTGAGCACATGCAGGGATAGATACATGCGTATGTGTATAATGATAGGGAGGTTTGCGAGGTATGCAAAAAGGGGTGTTTACATATACACGATGGGTGAGTATAAGCACTCATGTATACTCACTCACTTATCAAATAACATATAACAAGCGCATAAACGGACAGGCGATGTGAACATATTATGACTAGGTCAGACTACTTGATGGACATGTATGTAGTTATTTATAACGTAAGAATAAGCATCACATATCCATAAGCATAGATACAAGAATAAATGTGTATGTACTTGCATAATGCATATGCGTGGGAATGAGCATATGCGTAGTACTTTTGGTATAGAGCATGTGCGGGAATGAATATGTCTGCATCAGGTGCAGCATACGCACAAATTAAGTTTAATAAATAAAATAAAAATAAAACATACATATGCACTTCTGATAATTAAGCCCAGCTCCACGGGAGTAGTGAGCAGGCCGTGCATTGCCGCTCCTAAGTCCACTCCAGGTAGGACCAAACCTGCTGGGGGACTTTATCAATGCCAGCATTCCCGGCTAAATGACTCCTCCTCCTCCCACCAAGATACACCACCTTAAGCCAGTAGGTGGGAGTGTAAATCGGCTGTCCACCTCCATGAACAAAAACGCCATCCAGCCACTGGCCCCCATTCCCCGGAGGCGAAGGAGCCCCTGGATTACGGCGGCGATCAGGATCGCTCCGGAGCAGGGGGTGCTAAAAATATCCGGGTAAAGAGCAGGCCGCCCCACGTTGATGAACCTTTGCACATACAATATAAGGACCATGAGAACTGAATCCGACTTACTAGCTTTACTAGAGTGGAACTTCTACTTCCATTAAATGGGATGTAGTAGGACTCATGCGAAGTTAGAAGACTAGGTGAAGAGCAGGAAGTTATTAAATGAGGGACACGTGCTCTATTGGAGAGGAAAACACCTCTGGGTAGCAAACAGGAATTAGGGGTAGGATTCTTAATACACAAACGCTTAGAAAAGAACATTGTAGAGATTCTATAGTGTCAGCGAAAGAGTGGCCTTCTGTAACAATAAAACTAAACACCTAGAGTACAACTACTGAAAATTATTCAAGTCTATGCTCCAACCTGCAGCCACAGTGATGAAGAGAAATAGAGGGAAGCTTCTATGAAGATGTTCACTTAATAGCCAGCGAGAGGCAAAATCCCATTCTCACAATAATTATAGAGGGGATTTTAATGCCAAAACTAGGTAAAAAGACAGAGGGCGAAACCGCAGTAGGGAACCATGGAATGAGGCACTAGGAACGAAGAGGGGACAAATGCTAGTCGAATTTGCGGAGGCTCGAAATCACTCAGTATCATGAATACATTCTTCGAAAAAAGACTAGAACGGAAGTGGACATAGGAGGAAGTCGCCTTCTGACGTCAAAAACGAAACTTGACTTCATAATTTCAAATAGGCGCGATATAATAAAAAATGTAGAAGTTATAAATAAAGTAAATGTATATAGCAATTCGATAACAGAATGAAGTGAGAGGCGAAATTAAAATACATCTCAGAGAGTGAAAAGGAACAAACTAATGAGTAAACCACAGCCAAACTTGGCTAACTTGAGGATCAAGAGCAACAGAAGTTTAGCCTAAACATCCAAAACAGATACTATTCACTCCTCCGCTTACAGACGAGAGATCTCAACATCGACCAAATCAATAAACAGTTCAAATGACATAATAAAAGAAGCTGCACTTGAAGTAGGAGGAAAGAACGACAATCGAAGCTCTAAGGCTTAAGCTCTCGGTGAGAAACTAAACAGCTTATGCAAAAACGCAATGAGAGACATGAAAGTATCGTCAAATAGAGACAAGATAGAATTGGTTGAACTAACAAAGACCGTAAATAAAAAAGAAGAGGGAAGATGTACGGAATTTAAATACTTAGATAATAAATGAAAGAGTGATTTTAGGTACCAGCAGCATGAAAGCAGCTAATAAGAAGACTCAGTGAATAAGGGAGAAATCAAATGTATGCGAATTAAAGAAACCAGACGGAGAAGTAACACATAAATAAGAATGAAAATCATCAAAGTAGTGGAGAAGACTTTTACAGGGATCTATGCAACTCAAACAGGAACAGCCACAAATAGAAGCAAACGCGGTAACTAGCGATGTACCTAATATCACAAAGAAAGAAATAAAAAGAGCACTTAAAAGGCATGAGAGAGAGGGAAAAACACCAGGCGAAGACGGAATTAGTAAGTAGGACCTCGCATATTAGATGCAGGAGACATCGCAACAGTGAAACTAGCCAATCTTTTTAACAAATGTCTTCCTCAGCGGAAAAACTCCGAAAGCCTGAAAAAATGCAACAATTATCTTGTTTACACAAAAAAGGCGATAAAAAGGATTTAAAAAAATTACCGACCCATAAGCCTCCTTTGCAGGATTTACTTACAAACTGTTCACGAAAGTCATTACAGCTCGCATGCTCTGACAGTCTGGATTCCAGCTTCAGCCTAGAGAGAACAGGCAGGCTTCCGCAGCGGATTCTCAACAACAGATCACATCCACACGCTCACCCAAATAAGAGAAAAAGTAAACGAATATAGGAAACCCCTGCGCGGCATTCATCGATTATGAAAAGGCATTTGACTCTGTTACAAGTACCAGCAGTATTAGGTTGCTATTCAACAACAGGGAGTTGAGGAGGTATATTGTAATATATTGGAAGATATATACAAAGAGAATGGGACAACAACCATCAAACTCCACACAGAAACCGATAAAATACCAATTAAAAAAGTATGCGTTAGACGAGGCGACACCACCATCTCACCAAAGCTGTTTACAGCCTGCCTCGAGGAAATATTCAAGAAATTAGAATGGGAAGGGAAGGGTATATCAAAATAGGAGACAGGAACACCCTAAACAACCTAAAAGATTTGCAGACGACATATTCAATTCTATCCTTAGTGAATCAGCTGATGAACTGCAGCAATTAATAAACGATCTGAAAATAGAGAGAAAGCCAAGAAAGCTTCTGGACTTAAGATGAACAAAGAAAAAGACTAAGGGTTATGTTCAACTTAGCAGAGTCCCACTCAAACAAATACATGTACAAGGCAGAAGCACACTAGAGGTAGTAGACAGGTATATATACCTAGGACAACTCGTGCAGACAGGCACATCAAGTGAAGACAGGAAATAAAGTGACGAATCAGTCTAGGCATTGGAGTGCCTTCGGCAGGCACAGTAGCACACTAAAGAGGTTCCTTTGCCATTGTGCTTAAAAAGAAAAATTCTTTAATCAATGGAAGTCCTCCCAGTTATGACCTATGGGTCCCAGAAACATGGACTATAACCAGGTTACTGGAGAGGAAACTAATAAGCGCCCAGAGAGGGATGGAAAGATCGATGATGGGAATTAGCCTGGAGAGATCGGAAGAGGGGCGACGTGGATCAGAGAACAGAACGAGAAGCGAGTAGAAGATATACTCAAAAGAGCATTAAAAGAGAGAGAAATGGCAATGGGCAGGGCATGTATGCAATCGGAGACAGGCAAGACGACAGATGGACAAAGAGAAGTAACAGACTGGACTATAAATAACTTAAGGAAGGCCAAGAGCCAGACCAATGACACGATGGCGCGACGAAATAGCGAAATTTGGGGGCCAAGACTGGAAACAAACATCGCAAGACAGGGAAACCTGGAAAAGAATGGGAGAGGCCTACGTCCTGCAGTGGATTGACTCAGGCTGATGATGATGATGATATATATATATATATATATATATATATATATATATATATATATATATATATATATATATATATATCGAGATCATTATTTATTCGACATTTAAAAAGATGCACTGTTTCTGATTTCAAAGTATGTACGTTCGTCACTGAGGCATTTGTTTATATATTTTCATAAATGTAAAGCACATTAATATATCAAAATTAAGTGTCATAACAAATGAAAGTGAATTGTAATACTCATTTACAAATACTTTGTATGTTGAAATGCTAGCAATTCATTTGAGGGAAAGTAATAAGTTCGTTATTTTAACGGTTTCTCGTCAGACGAATTCTGGCCTTCCTCCATGTCCTGGTATTTAAAATCATGTTTTACTCTCATATAATAGATTTTAATGCTTGATATGTGTATTAACGTAATAGTTAAATCCCTTTTTATTGATCTATGATAATCAGACGAGTCCTGGCCTTCCTCCATGTAACAGAAAGAGGAGAAATGGAGAAATGGGTGAGAACAGCACGCCATAATGCCTTGTTGCCAGGGGAAAATAATGCTAGTTATTTCGTTATTTTTAGTGGCCCGTGGATACAGCAACGGAAGTAGTCGCAGGTGACAGTGCCGGTGGTATCAGTGAATAGATTGAGAAGGAAATTAGTTATCAAAACAAAGTGTAAGAGAGGGAAATTGTAAACATAAGAGGAAGGGGAATGATTGGCTTATGTCCCGGGGAAAATCATGGAAAGAATGGGGATAGACTGGGAGTGAGGGTCTCGATTTCGTCTCACGTATATTTTTATTTTGTTTATTGATATAATTTTGATTTATAATTAATAGGAAAAGGGAGGGAATGAATTAGATTATTTGAGAATATTACTTATGTTTATTGCTACGTTTTTACAGATTGATATGCCATTTGTTCATTGACTGTTTAATGAATAAAAGGTACACTCAACATTGGAATAAATTCACCCACGAGCCTTAAAGACCGTTATGCTACGCCACCCACAAGATTTAACGGTACTGTAAATACATATGTATACATACATATATACACACACACACACACACACACACACACACACACACATATATATATATATATATATATATATATATATATATATATATATATATATTCAAAATAATTTCTCTCTCCCTTCATTCCCTCTTATTTTTGTCTCTCATCTCTGCTCTTTTGGCATTTCCTTTCTTCCTCTTCCATTTTCCTTTCTTTCTTTCTTTAGTCCGTCAATTTGTTTCTTTTTCTCTCTTTCTTCTTTCTTTCCTTCTTCTCTCTCTTTTCTTTAATCCTTCAACATGATCCTTTTTCTCTCTTCTTTCATTCCGTCCATTTTCGTCTCCCTTTCTTTCTTTAATTCTTGTTTTTTTTCTCTCTTTCTTCCATTTTCCTGTCTCTCTTTCTTCTTTCTTTCCTTCCTGTCTCTCTTTCTTTTCTTTAATCCTTCAATATTTTCCTTTTTCTCTCTTTCTTCTTTCCTGCCTTCACTTTTCCTGTCTCACTTTCTTTCTTTATTCCTTCAATTTTGTTTCTTTTTCTCTCTTCCTTCCTTCCTTCCTTCCAATTTCCTTTCTCTTTCTTTCTTTAATCCTTCAATTTTGTTTCTTTTTCTCTTTTCCTTCCTTCCTTCCATTTCCCTGTCTCTATTTCTTTCTATCTTTAATCCTTCAATTTTGTTTCTTTTTCTCTCTTCCTTCCTTCCTTCCATTTTCCTGTCTCTCTTTCTTTCTATCTTAAGTTACTTTCCAACTTAATCTGAGCAGAAGCATCGTACTTGGAATCGCAAATTAAAAACTTAGTCCCTCTTATCTCTTCCTCTTATCTCTTATCTCTTTCTCTCTCTCCCATTTTCATCCATTATTTATTCTCCGAGTTTCGCTAATTTCTCTTTAAAACTTTGTGAAGGCAGGGTAGCAGGGGGGTAGGGGAGGGAGGGAGAGGGAGTGGGAGGGGGTGGAAGAAGAGGAAAAGTAGGGAGGGGAGGTAGAGGAGAGGGGAAGGGAGGGGGTGGACGAAGGGGAGGGAGAGGGGGTAGGGAGGAAGGGAGTAGGGAGAGGGAGAGAGAGGGAAGAGAGAGGGAGGAGGGGAGTGGAGGAAGGCGGAAGGGGGGAGGGAGGGAGGGAGGGAGGGAATGGATAGGGAGGGAGGGGATGGAGGGAGAGGAGAGGAGCAGGAGAGCGGGGAGTGAGGGGAGGGAGAGGGGGTGGAGGGAGGGATGGCGAATGGGTGAAGAAATATACGATAAATGAAGAGGTGAACAAATGAAGGAAAATATGGGGAAGGAGAAGAAACGTGATAAAATGATAACTTGTGATCTTATATATATATATATATATATATATATATATATATATATATATATATATATATATATATATATATATATATATATATATTTATATATATATATATATATATATATATATATATATATATATACACATAAGTAAACACACACACACACATATTTATATAACACATACATACAAACAAACAAACAAACTAGTACATTATCCGGAGCAAATCACAGAAAGAAAATCCAGGAAGACGAAGCCAGACGGCGCACGTGGCGGGAGACAAGCCGTGGGAATCTCAACCAGGAGACTCTTCACAAACCGGGATTTAATGTCTCGTTCTTCAATTCAGAAAGTAGGGGGAGAGAGAGGGGGTGTGAGGGGAGAGAGAGGGGGTGGAGAAGGAGGGAGAAGGAGGGAGGGATGGTGTAGGGGAGAGGGGTGGAGAAGGAGGGAGGGAGAAGGAGGGAGGGATGGTGCTGGGGAGAAGAGGAAGGGAGGGAGGGAGGTGTTGGGGAGAGGGAGGGAGAAGGAGGGAGGGATGGTGTTGGGGAGAGGGGGGGAAGGGAGGGGAGGTGTTGGGGAGAGGGAGGGAGAAGGAGGGGGTCAAGGGAGGGAGGGATGGTAATGGGGAGAGGGATGGAGAAGAGAGGGAGGAAGGACATGGGGAGAGGGAGGAGAAGGGAGGGGAGGGAGGAAGAATTGGGAGAGGAAGGAAGGAGAGAGAGGGAGGGAGGACTGGGGAGAGAGGGGGAGGGAGGAGAGGAAAGGAGAGGAGGGAGAAAGAAGGAGAGGGAGGGATGGTAATGGGGAGAAGGGGGGCAAGGAGGGAGAGAGGTGCTAAGGGAGAAGGGGGAGGAGGGACTTGTGTGGGGGAGAGGAGGGAAGGAGGGAGGAAGGACTAGAGGAGAGGAGAGGAAGGAGGGAGGGATGGTAATGGGGGAGAGGGGAGGAAGGAGGGAAGAAGAATTGGGTAGAGGGAGAAAGGGAAAGGAGGGAAGGTGTTGGGGAGACGGGAGACGGAGGGAGGGAAAGGACTAGGGAGAGGGGGGAAGGAAGGAGGGTGAATTAAGGAGAGGGTAGAAGAGGGAAAAGGAGGAGGAAAAGGAGGGAAAGGAACTGGGAAAATGAGAGGGAAAATTGAAGAGAGAGAGAAAGGAGAGAGAGAGAGATGAAGGAATGTTTCAGTGTGGCAAAAGGGAAGGGGGAGGAAAGGGAAAGAAAAACAGGGATAGGAGAGTAAGGAGAGGAAATAAATGAAAAAGACGTATAGTACCAGTAAGATTAAGAAGAAAGAGACAAGAAAGAGAGGGAAGAAAGAGGAAGAGAGGGGGAAAGAGAAAGAAAGAGAGGGGGGGAAAAGAAAGAAAGAGAGGGGGAAAAAAGAAAGAAAGAGAGGGTGAAAAAAGAAAGAAAGAGAGGGGGGCAAAAAAGAAAGAAAGAGGGGGGAAAAAGAAAGAAAGAGAGGGGGAAAAAGAAAGAAAGAGAGGGGGAAAAAAGAAAGAAAGAGAGGGGAAAAGGGAAAGAAAGAGAGGGGGAAAGAAAGAGAGGGGGAAAGAAAGAGAGGGGGAAAGAGAGGGGGAAAGAAAGAGAGGGAAAGAAAGAGAGGGGAAAGAAAGAGAGGGGGAAGAAAGAGAGGGGGAAAGAACGAGAGGGGGAAGAAAGAGAGGGGGAAAGAAAGAGAGGGGGAAGAAAGAGAGGGGGAAAGAAAGAGAGGGGAAAGAAGAGAGGGGGAAAGAAAGAGAGGGGGGTAAGAAAGAGAGGGGGAAAGAAAGAGAGGGGGAAAGAAAGAAGAGAGGGGGAAAGAACGAGAGGGGGAAGAAAGAGAGGGGGAAAGAAAGAGAGGGGAAAGAAAGAGAGGGGGAAAGAAAGAGGGGGAAAGAAAGAGAGGGAAAGAAAGAGAGGGGGAAAGAAAGAGAGGGGGAAAGAAAGAGAGGGGGAAGAAAGAGAGGGGGAAAGAAAGAGAGGGGGAAAGAAAGAGGGGAAAGAAAGAGAGGGGGAAAGAAAGAGAGGGGGAAAGAAAGAGAGGGAAGAAAGAGAGGGGAAAGAAAGAGAG
>NW_027213546.1:22500-25000 GCF_042767895.1 Penaeus vannamei | reverse complement strand
TCGTGGGTGGCTTCCTACGGAGTGAGAAGGTGAGGAAGGCGAGGGAGAGGGAGGGAGCAGGGGAGTGAGGGATGGGACGGAGGAGGAGTAGGGGATGGAGGGAGGAGGAGGATGGGGAAAGACGAAGGGAAGGAGGGAGTGAGGAAGGCGAGGGAGAGGAGGGGAGGAGAGGGGATGGAGGAGGGAGGGGTGCGAGAAAGACGAAGGGAAGGAGGGGGAAAGGAGGAAGGCGAGGGAGAGGAGGGGAGGGGGTGCAAGTGGACGGGAGGGAGGGGATGGGGGAAAAGACGAAGTGGGGAAGGAGGGAGAGAGGAAGGGGAGGGAAGGAAGGCGAGGGAGAGAGGAGGGGGAGGGAGGAGGATGGAGGGGAGGAGGGATGAGAGGGAAAGAATGTGGAAAGGAGGGCTGGATGGGGAAGAGGAGGAAGAGGATGGAGAAAGACGAAAGGGAAGGAGGGAGAGGAGGAAGGTGAGGGGTAAGGAGGGGAGGGGGTAAAAAAGTGGAGGGAGGAAGGGAGGGAGTGGAGGGAGGGAAGGGAAGGGAGGGAGAAAGACGAAGGGAGGGAGGAAGAGGAAGGGAGGGAGGAAGGGAGGGGTGGATGGAGAAAGAGGAAGGGAGGGAGCGAAGGGGAGGGAGGAAGGGATGGAGAAAGAGGAAGGAGAGGAAGGAAGGGGAGAGATGGATGGGGTAGATGGAAGGCAGGGCAGTGGAGGGAGGAGGGATGGGGAGTATGGGAGGAGTGGAGACAGGGAGCGATGCGTGGGGAAAGAGGGAAAGGGATGGAGGGGACGGGAAAAGACGAAGTGGAGGGAGGAAGGGAGGAGGGTGGATGGAGGGGTAGATGGAAGGCTTGGGTGAGGCAGGTGAGGGATGGATGGGGAAAGGGAGGGAGAGAGGGAGGGAGGAAGCGGAGGGAAGGAGAAAGACGAACGGAAGGAGGAGGAGAGAGGAAGGATAAAGGGAGGAAGGGAGGAATGGGAGGGCATGAAGGAAGGGCAGGATGAGGGATGGGTAGATGGGAAGAGAGAGGGATGGAAAGGGGAGGGAGGAAGGGAGAGAGGAGGAAGAAGCCGAGAAAGAATTTAGGGGGAATGATGGAGGGGGAGGGAAAGAAGGGAAGAAGGGAGGGAAGGAAGAAGTGGGAGGGTTTATGGGAAGAAACGGATGGGGAAGAAAGGGGATGGAGAAAGAGGGAGGAAGGGAGGAAGAGGAGGGGTGGATAGGAGGGGAAGAATGGAAGAAGGGAGGGAAGGAGCGGATAATAGGAGGATGTTGATAACAAATATAGGTAAGGAATGGGAGTAAGGAAGGAGGGAAGGGAGGAGAGGAAAATTAGGGAGAAAAGGAAAGGAGGGAGACAGGGGAGGAGGAGAAGCGAGGGAGAGAGAGAGAGCAGGATTAGGATGAAGGAAAGAGAAGGAGGAAGGCAGGGGAGGAGAGAGTAGGAGAGAGAGATAGAAAGATAGATGAAGAAAGGGAAGGAGAGAAAAGGAAAATGAGGAGAGGGAAGGAAGAGAGTGGAAAAAAGGCAGGGGAAGAATGAGAGGGGAGAGGAAAGAAAGAAAGAGAAGGAAAAGGAAGGAGAAAGAGGGAAGAGAGAAGGAATAGGCAGGAGAGGGATACAGAGAGGGAGAAATAGGAGGGAGGAAGGAGAGGCAGGAAGAGAATGGAAAAAAAGTGGGGACGGAGAGGGGGAGGAGGGGAAGAGAAAAGTTAGAAGGAAAATCCCAGGAGGAAGAGAGGGGGAGGTAAAGAGGGGAGAGAGGAAGGGAAATGAGGAGGACAGGCGGGGGAAGGAGAGAGAGAGAGAGAGAGAGAGAGAGAGAGAGAGAGAGAGAGAGAGAGAGAGAGAGAGAGAGAGAGAGAGAGAGAGAGAGAGAAATGGAAGAGAAAGAGAGAAAGGGAGAAAGAGAAAAAAGAGGAAGAGAAAAAGAGAGAGAAGGAGAAAGAAAGAGATAGAGAGATGAATAGATAGATCGATAGATAGATAAACAGACAGACAAACAAACATGTAAACAGAGACAAATAGATAAACAGACAGACACATAGATAGATTTCTAAGTTATACATAGCTAGCTACATAGATAGAAAACAGATAAGACAGCATGAAAGGAGAAATGAAACAGATAAAGAAATAAAGAGAGTGAGATGACAAAAAAAGAAAAAAAAAAAGAAAAAGAAAAGAACTTTTAACACAGACTGACGTGTTTCATCCACAAATGGATTTTGCTTTTCACTCGTTTTTCAGAATCAATACCGGGTATTTTTTTTTGCGTTGCCTCATTTATCATGCTAGAGTATTGCAGGAGTGGTGAGTCATGCACAGCTCCATGCGCAAGACTTACACTTAATTGTCGTATTTGAGAATTGCATTTAAACTTTCGCATCATGCACGGAAATCGTACTTAACTTTTTATTATGTAGGAGAATCATATTGAGGTTCTTAAGCATGCACAAGTTTTGCGTCCAAGCTATCGTCATGCACAGACATCACAGGTAT
>NW_027213546.1:0-15000 GCF_042767895.1 Penaeus vannamei | reverse complement strand
AATGAAGGTAAAGCACCTGTGTATCTCATTAGGCTAACAAAGGATTAAATGACAGCGTAATTAGTGTGTCATTAAAAAGTCCAGTTTGCTGAGGAAATGAAATGTCTCCTTTTAATAGCGGGATGTAAGGGTAATAATAAGGAACTGATTACACGTCTATGTTCAATGACCGACTGTAGAAATATCGTTGATCAAATATTCAGAGAATCAGTAAAGATTTTCCCATTGTTAAGGAGAAAAAAGGATATCATGGTAAGTATACGATAGGAAAATCAAAGAAATAACTTCATATAAACAAACTACATCCTGTTGCCACCATGAGGAGGGGGACGCGTCGAGTGGAGAAGCACTTGAGTCTGGCTTCATGATTCCAAGATTAGTAAATAAACAAACAGATAAATAGATAAATGAATGAATAATAAAAGAAAGAAAGGATGGAAGGGCAGAAGTGTTAGTTGAAGAAATAGACAGCAAGAATACAGAGAGTAAACTGAATTGGTTTGACCCAAAGCAGCCAATACACACATAAACACTCGGTACTGTGTCCTTGTCCATAGCAGAGTGAGATCCCAAACATCCCGTCTGGAGTACCACAAGGTAGCGTCCTGTAAACAACCTGACTCACTAAACGCACTTAGAGCAAGGGTCATTAAGGGCTATTACGATACTGAGGTACTCCAATCCTTTGGCTGGTAAAGTAACACTATCGTTCATCAGTTTGAAAGGATTTGCGTGTTGTATAATAGATGAACTCAATAAGGGGAACGAGGTCGAGGGTGGATGTAATAATTAACAGGTCGAGGGTGGATGTAATAATTAAATACCAACCTCGATTAAGAAAAAAAGATAAAAAGAAAGTTGTTTATGCAAATTATGAGATCGGAAGCTTTATGAAAATCGAAAATGCTCTGTGTAAGGATTCATCATCTGCTGGAACGTATTTCGAGGATATATTCTTTGGCTGAATCTTCCGAGAGAAATTCCTTCTAATATTGAAGAAGGAATTTCTCTGTGATGACTAAAGGTGATCAATAAGTGAAAGGTCATCTCGCACCTGGTTGTTCAGCTTCAGAATTTTTTTAAGGGCAGAATATTATGAAAGATAACGATAGAAAAAATGATGGTAATGATTTATAATTATGATGATGATGATGATGATGACGGTGATGGTGATGATGATGATGATGGTGATGGTGATGGTGATGGTGATGGTGATGGTGATAGTGATAGTGATGGTGATGATGATGATGATGGTGATGATGATGATGATGATGATGATGATGATGATGGTGATGGTGATGATGATGATAATGATAATGATAATGATAATGATAATGATAATGATAATGATAATGATAATGATAATGATAATGATAATGATAATGATAATGATAATGATAATGATAATGATAATGATAATGATAATGATAATGATAATGATGATGATAATGGTAATGATAATTATAATGATGATAACGATAATGACAAGAACTATAGTAATAGTAATAATGCTGATAATGATAATGGTAAAGATCCTAATAATGGTAAAACGGATACTACTACTGCCACTACAATTACAACCATTGATAATGATAATGATAATGAAAATGATAAGGATGATTATAATGATGACTGTCGATGACAGTGATAATGATAATGATAATTATGATAGTATATGTGGTAAAGATAATTGTTGATGTTAAGAATAGAAATAAAAGTAATGATGATAATAATAATAATAATAATAATGATGATAATGATAATAATAATAATGATAATGATAATAATAATAATGATAATAATAATAATAATAATAATAATAATAATAATAATAATAATAATAATAATAATAATAATAATAATAATAATAATAATAATAACAATAACAATAATAATAACGATAATAATAACAATAATAATAATAATAATAATAATAATAATAATAATAATGATAATAAAAGAAATAATAATGATGATAATGATAATGATAATGATAATAATAATAATAATAATAATAATAATAATAATAATAATAATGATAATAATAATGGTAGGGATAATAATAATAATGATAATAATGAAAATGATAATAAGATGATATGGATAAGAATAATGGTAACAACAACAACATCGCCACCAAAATCAACGACAATGATAATGATAAATATAATAGCAATGACAATAATAATAAAATTAGGTTATACAGATAATATTGATAATGGTGGTAATAGTGATAACAAGAATAGTAATAATAATAATGATAGAAATGATGATGATATTAAAAATAATGACAGCAATAACGATAATGGTGATAAAAATGATAACGACAATAATGATGATAATAATAATAATGATGATAATAATAATAATAATGATGATGATAATGATAATATAACTAATAATAATAATAATAATAATAATAATAATAATGATGATGATGAGAATAATAATATAACTAATAATAATAATAATAATAATAATAATAATGCTAATGCTACTAATAATGATAATGATAACAATAATGATGAAAATAACAAGTGTTGATGTTACTAATGATGACAATATTATTAACAATAATGATAATGATAGTGATAATAAGGATATTGATAACACTGATAATGATAATAAGATAATTATGATGACATCAATAACGATAATAATGATAATGTAAATAATAATGACTATAAAGATACAGATAATAACGATAATGATAATAAGAATAATAGAAAATAATAATACAAATTACAATCATTACTATTATCCAAACAATAATGATAACTATGATAATGATAACATATCTTACTGCAAAACCGTACTCTTTCTAACCATGGAAAGATGACCCACATACCGTGTGTTAGTTACAACAAGAGTATTCACATGAAATGGAGTGGGAGGGGAATTTAGAAACTCCCTTTTGGCAGTCAGAGATTCACTCCATATCAGGCACTGTTCACGTGAGAGCTGGCACTATTGCGCGAAACGTTTTGATGAGTTTTTGATGACAAAGAAGAACGAACGCCTTTTCGTATAGTTTCTGGGACTAGAGGTGTGGGAGAGTGATTGTGTGGGGGAAAGATTTCATAACTTTGGGGATTCTTTCTGTTTTTTTTCTTTCTTTCTTTTTTTATTCTTTTTTTTATTCTTTCTTTCTTTATTCATTTATTTTCTCTTTCTTTATTTATTTATTTTCTTTTTCTTTATGTCTTACTTTCTTTCTTTTCTTTTTTTCTTTCTTTCTTTTCCTTTTTCTTTATCTCTTTCTTAATTTATTTCCTTTTTCTTTCTCTCTTTCTTTATTTTCTTTTTCTTTCTGTCTTTCTTTCTTTCTTAATTTATTTGTTCCTTTTCTTTCTTTCTTTAATTTTTCTCTTTCTTTCTTTCTTTATTTATTTTCTTTTTTTTTTTTTGCTATTAAGACTTAGGAGCGCTATTCACACTGGCTAGGGAGAGAACCATATTAACAAGTGACTATATCATGTTACTTGGAAAATTTGATGTATTTTTACGGTTATTTTATTTGTTCCTTTTTTTTGGCTTCTCTCTGTCTCGCCGCAATTATGAGGCAATTGCGTCACATTTTTAGCTTGGCGTCATTTTGATAATTAAATTTCTTTTGGACTTTGTGTCTGTGCGATTCGCTTTTATTAGAATTGCAGTCGGCTTTTTTTTTGTTGTCTTTATGCTTAACGTCTAGAAATGAAGATGAGCAAAGACACACACAAACACATCTATCCATCTGTCTGTTTATTAATCTATTTCTATATGTCTATCTATCTTGCTCTTTGTCTGTCTATCTGTGTCTGTCTAACTAATCTATCTATACATATCTCTATGTCCGTTCTTCTCTTTCAACTCTTTTTTTTTCTCTCTCTCTTTCTCACACACACAAACAAACACACACATACACATATAATCAACATAAAGCATAGATTCCTGACACTACCACACGCTAGCCCTCGTAACAAACACTAACAAGGTTGTTTCTGCAAATAAAGTTAATTAAAACACGAAGAAAATATTTTAAAGTTAGCGAGTAACAAACTTGGCTTTGGAACAGAGATTTACCTTCAGACTGTAAGAAATATCAGCATATCTTTTTTTATCCTATTTATTTCACGCTAGATTTCACCCGGACGGGAGACTCGCGAGGTGTGAAGTGAAAACTGGGTTGTGCTCCGTAGACTTGTGCAGCTGCAATTACCGTCGACTCGCGCAATATTCCGGTGTCATAAAGACCAACAAAGTGAAGGTTATGAACGTAATGAAGACCTATATCTGCCTGCACTCTGTTGTTGATTCGTCGGCCTCATTTCACTTCCTGTTCGTTGGGACAAATGGAATAAAAAATTAGAGATTGATGTTGAAATTTAACATGTTATGTAGTTCCATTGGCACGGACACAAATATAATTCTATATTATCGTTATTACTATCTGATATATATATATATATATATATATATATATATATATATATATATATATATATATATATATATATATATATATGTATATATATATATATATATATATATATATATATATATATATATATATATATATATATATATATATATATAAAAATACATATATATATATATACACATATATACATATATAAATACATATATATATATATATATATATATATATATATATATATATATATATATATATATATGTGTGTGTGTGTGTGTGTGTGTGTGTGTGTGTGTGTGTGTGTGTGTGTGGTCGTGTGTGTGTATATGTATATATATATATATATATATATATATATATATATATATATATATATATATATATATATATATATATATATATATATATATATGTATGTATGTATATGTATGACAAAGAGAGAGAGGGAGAGAGAGACAGACAAGCCGACAGCGAGAGAGAGAAATCAGGAGAGCCTCGTATTCATTTGCCAGTCAAGTTTCATTTAGAATATACACGTCGTCGAGATTAACATGCAGCGCCCCAGCAGAGGAAGGAGCTGCACCTCAATATATGCAGTAATCCTTCTGCTTCTGCCACTGGGAAATTCCACGGTGACACAACAGGCGACGCGAGAAGGAGACTTGTGAAATTGTAGGATAAATTGGGATATTGCCTGGGGAAAATTTGTAGCTTATTTCTCTTTACTGTGTTTTTTTTTCGATGAATGATCTGATAATGATGGACATAGAGGAAAGGCAAGCATTTGAATTATCATTCTTTTGATTTACACACACACATATACACACACACACATATATATGCAGATATATAGGTATATATAAATGTATATCTGTATATATATATATATATATATATATATATATATATATATATATATATACATATATATATACATATATATATATATATATATATATATATATATATATATATATATATATATATATATATATATATATATATATATATATATATATATATATATATATATATATAGTTATGATTAAAAAAAGTCAAGAAGAGGAAGGAAGGGACGAGAGAGAAAGAGAAAGAAAGAATGATATGGATATGCACAGACTCTGTAGGCGGATAGACAGACAAACCTACAGAGCGTGGCAGACAGACAGAGAGATGGAGAAAGAAAGAGAGAGATAAAATCCTTTCCTGAATTTTCACAATGAAATTCTTGCGAGAGAAATGTTGCATGTTGCAGAACTAAAACACAATTTCACTCCTGCAAAGTGGGTCACTGCATTTTTTTTTTTGTTTTGTTTTAGCGAAGTCTGGCTGTATCGTATTAATAATGACACCGAAGTGAAGAATATCAGAACATGGAAATGAGGACAGATGAAGAGAAGGAAGGAATGAAGAGAGATGGAGAGAGGAGAGAGAGGAGAGAGGAGAGTGAAGAGATGGAGAGAGGGAGAGGCGGAGGGAGGGGGAAAGGGAGGAAAGAGGGAGGGAGCGGAGGAGGAAAGAGGGAGAGAGAGAGAGAGGGAGAGAGAGAGAGAGGGAGAGAGAGAGAAGGAGAGAGGGAGAGAGGGAGAGAGGAAGAGAGGGAGAGAGAGAGGGAGGGAGAGAGAGAGAGAGAGAGAGAGAGAGAGAGAGAGAGAGAGAGAGAGAGAGAGAGAGAGAGAGAGAGAGAGAGAGAGAGAGAGAGAGAGAGAGAGAGAGAGAGAGAGAGAGAGGAAGCATGATAGTGTAAATAAACAAAAATGCAGAAAAGAAGTGAAGAAGATACAAGAGAGAGAGAGGAGGGGAAGTACGAAGAAAAATGAAAAATAATCACAAAAAGAAGATTAGGAAAGGGGAAGGAGATAAAGAAAAGATACAGAAATATAAAGATTTTTCAACAGAATATACCAAGAATAGGAACGTATATATATATATATATATATATATATATATATATATATATATATATATATATATATATATATATATATATATATATATACAAACACACATACATACATATATATATATATATATATATATATATATATATATATATATATATATATATATATATATATATATATATATATATATATACATATGTATGTATATATACATGTACATATATTTATAGGCACCCACACACGTACACGCGCGCGTCCACACACAAACAGACACACACACGCGTACACACAGAAGCACACAGCCACACACACACACACACACACACACGCACACACACACACACACACGCACACACACACACGTACACACACACATACACACGCACACACATACACACACACGCACACACATACACACACGCACACACACACAACGCACACACATACACACAGAAAGAAAGAGAGACAAACATATTGATACGTAGATAGATAGATAGACATAACGACAGAGACATAGAGATAGACACATAGATAGATAAATGAAATAGAAAAATAGAGATAGGACTCATCAACCGATACCCCACATCCCCCCCCCCTCAAAAAAAAAGAAAAAAAAGAAAGAATCGAAAATATTAGAAAAGAAGACCAAAATATAAGAAAAAAAAAAGGTGGATGATAAAAACGGGTAAATGACGACTGAAGGAAGGACGAGAAGAGGGGAGAAGGCAGAGGAGGGGACACGGTTAATTGAGCCATCACCAGGTTAGATTTCCCCCGTGGCTCAGGGCTCCCCTTAATTACCCTGTGGGCGCTTGTTTGTTTGTTTGTTTTCAAGTCGTTGTTTGTTTGATACGTTGGATTCTTCTTTGTTTGTTTGTTTGTTTCCCTTCTTTGTTTGTTTGATACGTCGGACTCTTCTTTGTTTGTTTGTTTGTTTTCAAGTTGTTGTTTGTTTGCTACGTCGGATCCTTCTTTATTTGTTTGTTTGTTTGTTTTCAAGTCGTTGTTTGTTTGATACGTCGGATTCTTCTTTGTTTGTTTGTTTGTTTGTTTTCAAGTCGTTGTTTGTTTGATACGTTGGATTCTTCTTTGTTTGTTTGTTTGTTTGTTTTCAAGTCGTTGTTTGTTTGCTATATCGGATTCTTCTTTGTTTGTTTATTTGTTTTCAAGTCGTTGTTTGTTTGCTACGTCGGATCCTTCTTTGTTTGTTTTCCCGTCGTTGTTTGTTTGCTACATCGGATCCTTGTTTGTTTGTTTTCAAGTGGTTGTTTGTCTGCTACATCGGATCCTTCTTTGTTTGTTTTCAAGTGGTTGTTTGTCTGCTACATCGGATCCTTGTTTGTTTGTTTGTTTTCAAGTCGTCGTTTGTTTGCTACATCGGACTCTTCTTTGTTTGTTTTTCCGTCGTTGTTTGTTTGTTTTCACGCCGTTGTTTGTCTGCTACATCGGACTCTTCTTTGTTTGTTTGTTTTCTCTTCTTTGTTTGTTTGTTTATGTCTCGTTTCATATATCTATCTCGTGTTTTTCGTTTTGTCTCGTTTCATACATCTATCTTGTTTTTTCTCTCGTTTTTTGCCACCTTTTATATCATCTCGTTTTATTTCGGTCGGTTATTACGATAAACACGAACTCCATGACAGAACAAGCAGCTCAGGAGTGACAGTTGCAAAAATGGGTCTTCTAACTCGGATATTATGCAATTAAAAATGCAATGGAAATCAATGCAATTTTTTTTTTCATTCGGTTTGCTGTCATTAAATGTCTAATTATCGCCAATGTGACGTGAAATATTCTTGATGCAAAATTATGTTTTTCGTTTGTAAATTCAATGGCTCATTTGCCGCTGATGAATGTGTATGCTGCAACTATGCTTGGGTGCATGTCTATCTTGCATGTGGGTATGTGCTTGTTTGTCCTTGTATGTATTTTGTGTTTATACTGATATGTGTGTGTTTGTGTGTGTATGCACTTTGTGTGTATACACATGTTTTTGTTTGTGTATGGGTGTATATATGTGTATATATACGCTTATGTGTTTTTGTGTATGGGTGTATATTTGTGTATAATGCGTTTTTAATGGGTGTGTTTTTGTGAATAGAGGTATGTATGTATGTATGTATGTATGTATGTATGTATGTATGTATGTATGTATGTATGTATGTATGTATGTATGTATGTATGTGAATGTACGTCTGCATGTGTTTGTATTCTTATATAGCCAAAGTCACCTTAAAAGATATAATGTAATGCTTTTATCATAGTTGCTAATCCATCTGAATCAACCCTTTCTTCAAAAATGATAAGAAAAAAAAAGAAAAAAGAAAAAATAACGATATGTAATAATTAAAAGTCCTTAGATGTTTTATTCTCTATGATATGCCATGTTGAAATTAAGAGAAAGAGCTAAATACGGTAAATAAACAAAGGAATGAATAAAGGAACAAAGAAAAGCAAGAAAGAAAAAAGTAGAATAATAGTTTCCGAAGAACAGAAGAAGAAGAAGAAGAAGAAGAAGAAGAAGAAGAAGAGGAAGAGGAAGAGGAAGAAGAAGAAGAAGAAGAAGAAGAAGAAGAAGAAGAAGAAGAAGAAGAAGAAGAAGAAGAAGAAGAAGAAGAAGAAGAAGAAGAAGAAGAAGAGGAAGAGGAAGAAGAAGAAGAAGAAGAAGAAGAAGAAGAAGAAGAAGAAGAAGAAGAAGAAGAAGAAGAAGAAGAAGAAGAAGAAGAAGAAGAAGAAGAAGAAGAAGAAGGAGAAGAAGAAGAAGGAGAAGAAGAAGGAGAAGAAAAGAAGAGGAATAATAATAATAATAATAATAATAATAATAATAATAATAATAATAATAATAATAAGGAGAAGAAGAAGAAGAAGAAGAAGAGGAAGAAGAAGAAGGAGGAGGAGAAGAAGAAAAAGAAGAGGGAGAAGAAAAAGAAAAGGAATAATAATAATAATAATAATAATAATAATAATAATAATAATTATAAGGAGAATAATAATAATGAGGAGAATAGGCCAGGTCGTTTGATGCAAGGTGATTAAGTTCTCATCAAAATATATCAGATTGATTTTCAACTTACTAGTCGATTGATTCGTCACCTTTAGAGGATGTGAAGCAAGCGAGGATGGAGTGAGGATGTGAACAGCTGATAAGAGGATGTATAACTTATCTGGTTATTTAGTTTGGGGTCATAAATACGTTTTTTTTTCCCTCTCTCTTTCTCGCTGTCAGTCTTTCATCTCTCGTTCTCTCTGTATCTATATTTATCTATCTTTCTTTGCCTGCCTCTTCTCTCTTTCTCTCTCCTTCCCTACCTCCCTCTCCGTCTTCCTTCCATCTCTCTCCCTTCCTCCCTCCCTCTTCCCATCCTATCTCTCTTTCTCTTTCCTTCCCTATCTCCCTCTCCCTCTCCCTTCCATCTCTCTCTCCCTTCCTCCCTCCCTCTTCCCATCCTATCTCAAAGAATAGGTAATGCCTATACCTTGTTCGACCCCTTCGTCCCCGTCCCTACAGTACACCTCATCTATATCTACTGAAGACAGAGTATGACATGTACTTCATCATTTCACCTTCTATACCTCCCTGAAGGTGTATCTCGACGCCTCTTGGTTACTGTAGGGTTTGACTGAGCTTGTTTGGTTGCGGTGAAGTGTTGCTGGAAATACACATGTCTATTTCTCTCTGTTTCTGTCTGTCTGTCTGTTCGTTTCTCTGTCTATCTGTCTGTCTGTTCGCTTCTCTGTCTATATGTCTGTCTGCTTCTCTGTCTATATGTAAATGTATATCTAAATACCTATCTATGTATGTGTTTTATTTCTTCTATTTGTGCTGCTGGAAACACACACGTATCTATTTCTCTCTGTCTGTCAGCTTCTCTGTCTATCTGTATATCTAAATATCTATCTATGTATGTGTTTCTATTTATCTATTTGTTTATCTAAATATTTATCAGGTCTGTACAAGTATCTATCCGTCTACCAGTATATATTTCATCGATCTACCTGTCTATCTATCTACACATGTCTATTTGTTCATCTATCTGTTTATATATCTGTACGTCTATACATCTATGTCTACATATCTGTTTCTCTATTTACTTACCAGCCTACATATCAGTATGTATCTCTCGTGGTTCATCAAACAATTACCATGATGGAAGAAATGTTTTTAATGCGGTCAGAAAGGATTAAATAATATTTATTTTTAAGACAATTTAAATTCCATCTGTTACAACGGATATTCTTTGTTGCGACATATTGTTTTATTTTTGCTTTCTAAATCTTTCCCTGTGTGCAAAAAGGGGTTATTTGGCCGGGTTTATTCATCTGCTTGAACCGCGCAGGAGGTAGAAGAGAAGGCTGGATCACAACAGCGCGACATAAAACAGGGGAACTCTCTGCAGACACCACACCTGCGCAGTGAACGCCATCGAACTTAGCGACTGTCTTGCAGATTAGTGTGGAAATTAGTCAATGTAAGATTGTAACATCGAGAAAGAAGCCACACTCATCTGCGCAGGCGTAGCACTAATGGTTCTCCAAATAACTTTCGCGGGCAACGGTTCACGCCGCGCAGGGCTGTTGTCAGCTTTTCCCCAGCAGCATTTTTCCCGTTCTCTAAACATCAGATGATAAAGAAAACGGATATAAATAATGATATTGGACCATACACTATCATAAACGGATGAATATTAGATTACAGTTACAGTGCATAGGATTAAATCTAGTGATTATAAGATTACCTGCGTTACTTTCTTGTTATTAAACTGCATAAAACAATATACAATAAATACATTACCAAGCCAGTAATGTAAAATTCAACAACATAAAATTCACCCGCATCTCTTTACAGAAAATGTATTACATGTATAACTTAAGAAAATGCGACATTGAACCTGTAAACTTGATTTATCTAAAAAGTTCACGATTATCCATAATGAGTGTGTTGTAAAGCTGAAGGATAAAAGTCGCTTTATTGGGGCTGTGGTTCTGCCTTTGATGATGCCCTCCTAGAAGACCAGCTGAAGTGACATCGGATGAAATTTCCGCCGCTATGACATTCGATCTGCCACATCATATCAGTTCATATAAAGATGGTTTCAGTAATTTATTTGAACATGGGAAAATATCTCATTATCATTTTAAATACTTTTCTTTTCCATCAAAACATCTGTAGTAATACAAAATCACAAAAATACGTAAAAATAAAAAAATAAAAAAATCCGTAGTGACATCACCATCCGTCGGTCTTTTGTTTCCGTTTAGCAGACGAATTTCTGTAGAATTCCAGCTCTACGAAGCACACGCAGCTGAGGAACCCCGCTAACACAGCTGCATTTCTACGGGAAGTCGTCTGCTAGTCCAACAAAACAAGTGACAGATGATAATTGCGATGTGTTTTTTTTCCTTCGTTGCTTTAATTTCGTGTTTGACCGGTTACTATGGATAATAAACACGAAATTACGAATATGGGATTAGCATTTACGATATTTTAGCAAATGACGACTGTCAAATGACGTGATATGAAAATTTACCTCAGTTTATCCTCTCATTAAAGTAAATAAAGAAAACGTATTTGACGTTAGCCAATCACAACGCGAGATCGTAACCAATGAAAATGTGCGAAAAAAAAAAAAAAACGCAGAAATTGAACATAATCCTGAAAAAGCCATACCAATGAACTATAACTCTGATTAAGGCCACGGAGACTGAACACAACCCTGTGAGACCTAGAGACACACACGTGAGACAGAGATTTAAGAGAGTGTGGGGTTCGAAAGGGCGTCTAACCTCACCTTATATATAATTCATCGGTTATCCTACGTCATCCCTTTCATAAATAAGTAAAAAGGCGTAGAATATACGCGTATACCATATATATCAGCCCCAAATGACTTACTAGACTATTAAGACTTTTTTCACCGTTGTTATCTCTGCCAAGGTTATGTTTTTTATTTAGTAGCGTTGGTTAGTGTCTTCGTTTTTTCCCGTTTTTTCGTTGGTGAGAAGGGTAACTCAAAAAGTTATGGACAAATCTTTACCAGATGTGCGTCTTAACTTAACTTAGATGATATTAAATTTTGGTGGCGAACCGGATATTATTTGTTCAATGATTGGAAGTATAACTCAAAAAGTTATGAACAGAGTTTAATTACTTTATTTATTTATTTGTTTTTACCCAAGGTGTGTCTTAGCCTAACTTAGCTTCATGATGCGGTATACAGGATTTTTTTGTTTTTATTACATTAGTGACCCTATTGCATGGAGATATGGGCTCTCTCAGTGCTCAAAGTTGATAAACGTTATTGATATAGATATTGCTCTGGAAACACATACACGTAATCACATTCGCATATACCTATTAACGCCTCACTCACACACACACACACACACACACACACACACACACATACACATACACATACACATACACATACACATACACATACACATACACACACACACACACACAGTGTGATGTAATAGTGAAATCATACGCCTAAAATAAAATGGCTAACTAACTTTTATTGATGTCATTAGGAAAATCGTGATCTATCTCTCCCATCGGCCATCTCTCTCTCTCTCTCCTGTTTGTTTGTTTGTCTCTGTCTCTCTCTCTCTCTTTCTTTCATACACAATGTCAGTGTGCAATAAATATATTATAATCATTATCTCTCTCTCTCTCTCTCTCTCTCTCACTTACTCTCTCTTTTCGCAAATCGCAAATTTTGGGACCTTTGTATCATATATAAGTTGTGCAATATACGAGTGAGAAACGTTTCTTTCTGAAGTTAATTTTTTGCATGTTTTTGTAAGTTTATTTTATTTGCATGTGTTTGTGATTATATTTTGCTTGTATGTGTTTGTTATTCTGCATACACGTTTTCGTCAGCAGATTATGTTTGCACGTGTTCATCATATGATTTTGTTTTCACGTGTCTATCAGCTGATTTTGTGTGCACGTGTTCATCAGCTGATTTTGTTTTCGTGTTCATCGGCTGTTTTTTTTACGTGTTCATCAGCTGATTTTTTTCGTGTCCATCAGCTGATTTTGTGTGCACGTGTTCATCAGCTGATTTTGTTTCATGTGTCTATCAGCTGATTTTGTTTTCACGTGTCTATCAGCTGATTTTTTCATGTGTCTATCAGCTGATTTTGTGTGCACGTGTTCATCAGCTGATTTTGTTTGCCCGCTTTCATCAGCTGATTTTGTTAATATGTTTCTTGTACGAGCACGATGTCCATAGCAGTTTTATTTCAATTTTTGTGTTTCCTTGTTTTAGAAATGCAAGACTCACAACAAAGACGTGTTTCTCATGCACGAGCGGACGCTTCTCTGAGGTAATGTAATAGTATTAAAAACAAACAACAACACCAGAAAAACAACAACAACACTCATCTAGGATAGAAAAAATACTAAATTCTGTAAAACAACTTTCTCGTTCTGTCGAAGTCCTCCTAATATGTCAAGTATAAACTGGAAGAACAGAAGCTCTATCAAGGAAACAAATAATGTCAACCTCTTTTTTATGTTTGAGCTAAATGACGAACTAGAAGAATATGAAATGATTAATAAACGCAGGTATAGGAAAGCTAATGAGAGTTATGTTGTTATTCAGTGAGTCACGTTGTGCTAATTTGCAACTTTCGAAAATATGTAGACGCATAAATTGCAGTCTTAAGGGAAAAAAACAAAACAAATGTCTTCAGTGTTAACAAGACGCCATTGGCTCTCTTAAGGGGGGGGGGTGAAGAGATTTAATAGCGTAACTACGTGTGAACTCTGTGGAATAAAAACTTCACGAATCTTGGAGGTAGAGCACATCAACACATGATAAAATGTACGAGAACTTTGAACTTTTCCAGCACGTGTAATCTGGTTCTTCTGGGAAACTCCTCCAAGTAATGGCTCTAACTGTAGCTTCGATATAAGTATCTTCTAAAGTGTCGCAGATTCTTCCGATAATATCTATCCTCACGAAATCCTCCACTTTTTAAATTCAATAATGCGATCTACTTTTAAATTCAATAATGTGAGAATTGGCAACTCGCACGCTGCCGTACCCTCCGGTCTCGAATACGCCAGCGAATATGTCAATATAGGCCTACTCAAACACACTAAGCCTTTTTAAGCGGATACTCTGCAGAGACTAAGTGCCTGTTGACCACCTGAACTCCAGCTCCTTCCCTACGACCACATCAGAGGGCTTTCATCTCCCTAAGTCTCCTCCCCCCTCCCCCCACCCCCCTTAGCGAGGCCTACTGAAGCTTTCTCACGTAGGGAAAGATTTCACAGGTTGTGTATGGACATTGTGAAAGCGGTGTGGAAGGCGTGTAATAATTCTGGGAGAGTGTCTCTCTCTCTCAGGGGTGGATTTGGGTTTATTAGCGGGTGTCCTAAGATTTCTGTCCGGATTTCTCGCATAAATTCGAAGCTTCATCCTTCTCCTTTTTGCGAGCTTGCTTCCTTTTTGCATAATCTTTGTTTCCCTAAATATATTTCAGGGTGAAGATGGGGCCTTATCTCCTATGCTGTGTATCCATAATATCGCAAAATATCAGGAACGGGTTTTGTGAGCTGATGGCGCCATACGGACAAGCTTAAGAAGAGGAGACCGTTATATAACAGATTTCAATTATCTGTATCGTTTCTGCATGAAGGAAAAATTACCCGTATCGGATATCGAT
>NW_027213545.1:45000-55000 GCF_042767895.1 Penaeus vannamei | reverse complement strand
CTTCCCCTTCCCCTTCCTCTTCCTTCCCCTCCTCCATTGGTAATCTCTTCCCCTTCCTCTTCCTCCTCCTTCCTTCCTTCCTTCCTTCCTCTCTTCTTCCCCCCTTCCCCCTTCCTCCCTCCTCCCCCTTCATACCCCTCCTTGCCACCCCCCTCCCTCCTTGTTGCCCCCCCCCGGTGGTTCACTTGCTCGGAACAAATCAGCCTCGAATTGCTCGAAGGATGCGTGCACGCGGGGGCAGAGAGGACGACAGGGGGAGGAGGGGGAGGGGGGTGGCAACCACAGGGGGAGGGGGGGGAGGGGGGGGGGAGAAGAGAGAGGGGTGAGGGGGGAAGAGAGAGGGGTGAGGGGGGAAGGGGGTGACTCGAGAGGGGGAGGGGGAGGGGTGAAGGGGGGGGGGACTCGAAGAGAGGGGGAGGGGGACTGAGAAGAGAGGGGGAGGGGGGGGAATGAGGGGGGAGGGGGACTCGAGAAGAGAGGGGGAGGGGCAAGGCAGGTGGGGGTGTTAGCAAGGTCGCTCACCCTGCCTGCGAGTCGAATGCAAGCGACACTCCTCTGCCGTCGCCGCCGCTCCTCTGGCGGCCGCGGGACGGCCTGAGGGGGGGGGGCGCAGGCCAGAGGCTATATATACACATACATGCGTGTGTGTTATATACATACATATATATATATATATATATATATATATATATATACATATATATATATATATATATATATATATATATGTATATATATATATATATACATATATATATATATATATATATATATATATATATATATATATATATATATATATATATATATATATATATATATATATATATATATATATATATATATATATATATATATATATATATATATATATGTATATATATATATATATATATATATATATATATATATATATATATATATATGTATATATATATATATATATATATATATATATATATATATATATATATATATATATTTATGTATATGTGTTATATATATGGGTGTATATATATGTATATATGCACACACACACACACACACGCACACACACACACACACACACACACACACACACACTTACATACACACACAAACACACACACACACACACAAACACCCACACACACACATACACACACGCACACACACACACACACACAACCACACACACAGATACATACACGCACACACACATGCACAAACACACACACAGATACACACACACACACACACACACACACACACACACACACACACACACACACACACACACACACACATACACACACACAAACACACACACACACAAACACCCACACACACACACATACACACACGCACCAGCACACACACACACACACAAACACACACACACATACACACACACACACACACACACACACACACACACACACACACACACACACACACACACACACACACACACACACACACACACACACACACACACACACATATATATATATATATATATATATATATATATATATATATATATATATATATATATATATACATATATTTATACCACCAAAGGTGTCAATGCAGGTCAGGATACAGCTAAAAAAGAATGAAAGAACAGAAAGTCAGCTAATTACGTAAGAAAAACATGTTAGCTGATCTTTTAAACTAATCAAGAGTCGGAGAAGTTACAATCTCTGAAGGCAATCTATTCCAAAGTCTACAAATAGCAATAAAAAATCTAGAAATCTGACTTGTAGACGATCGACTTAAATCAAATGTCATTGAATTGAGGGTTATAGAACTTCTTGCAATATATCTATATATTTATATCTATATCTATCTATCTATCTATATCTATCTATCTATCTATCTATCTATCTATCTATCTATCTATATATATATATATATATATATATATATATATATATATATATATATATATATATATATATATATACATGTTGAAAATGATGATATGACTCAAAATGATGATAATGATAATAATGATTATGATAATAATGATAATAATCATCATCATTGTTCCTATCTTTTTATCATGATGAGATAATAACAACAGCAAACAAGAATGATAATAATGATAATGGAAATTATTATGAAAATGATGATAATAACGTTAATGATAATAAAAACAACAACAATTACAACAATAGTAATGATAATAATGATAATGATAATAGTGATAATGATAATGACAATGATAATAACAGTAATACAAGCATCATAACTAAAATTATATTAGTAAAAATAACAATAATAAAAAAATAGTAGTGATAATAATGACAATAGTAGTAATTCGAGTAATGATGATACCGATGATGATAATGACAATCACAATACTAATAACATCAAAATGATAATGATGTGCATAAGAAGGATAACGAAAAACATCACAAGATTGCCAGAAATAAGCGTGAGAGCAAATAACAAGACCACAAATAATTAAGATAAAAGAGGACGAGAAGAAGAAGAAAAAGAAGAAAAAGAAGAGAGAAAAATTTTCGTATGAATTCAGAAACCAAAACTCAAAACATAACTTTCTTAGGCGTCTGTTTATAAGATCCTGCGTTGACGAGCGAGTGCCAGCCTACCTACCTTGGCACTTTCTTTCGTTACTACTCATTCAATTTACCTTCATTCATATCGCACTTTCTTTCATTTATTCAGTTTTCCTTCATTTACCTACCTACTTATCGCACTTTCTTTCATTTATTCAAATTACTTTCATTTACCTACCTGCCTCTCGCATTTTCTTTTCATACCCACTTATTCAGTTTATCTTTAGTTCCCTACCTACCTATCGCACTTTCTTCCCTAACCACTTATTCAATTTACTTTCAATCGTGTACTTTCCTCTCGCACTTTCTTCCATAAACACTTAATTCCTACCTATCGCACTTTCTTTAATTTATTCAGTTTACCTTCAGTTACCTACTTTCCTCTCGCACTTTCTTTCATAACCAATGAATCAGTTTACCTTGTTATCTACCTACCTACCTATCGCAATTTCTTTCATAAACATTTGATTGAATTTTCCTTCAATTATCTACTTTCCTCTGGCACTTTCTTCCCAAACCACTTATTCAGTTTACCTTCAATTACCTACATACCTATAGCACTTTCTTTCATTTATTCAGTTTACCTTCATTTATCTACTTTCCTCTCTCGTTTCTGATTCATTTTACCTACAGTTCCCTACCTACCTATAGCACTTTCTTTCATTTATTCAGTTTACCTTCATTTATCTACTCTCCTCTCGCACTTTCTTCTATAACCACTGAATCAGTTTACCTTCAATTACCTACCTACCTATTGCACTTTCATTTTATCAGTTTGCCTTCATTTATCTACTTTTCTCTCGCACTTTCTTCCATAACCACTGAATCAGTTTATCTTCAGTTACCTACCTACCTTTGCACTTTCTTCCCAAACCACTTATTCGATTTACCTTCAGTTATCTACTTTCTTATCGCACTTTCTTTCACTAACGCTTATCTAATTTACCCTCAGTTCCCTACCTACCTATAGCACTTTCTTTCATTTATTCAGTTTACCTTCAATTATCTACCTACCTATAGCACTTTCTTTCATTTATTCAGTTTACCTTCATTTATCTACTTTCCTCTCGCACTTTCTTCCATAACCACTGAATCATTTTACCTACAATTACCTACATACCTATCGCACTTTCATTTATTCAGTTTACCTTCAGTTATCTACCTACCTATAGCACTTTCTTTCAATTATTCAGTTTACCTTCATTTATCTACTTTCCTCTCGCACTTTCTTCCATAACCACTGAATCAGCAACAAGATAGACATCAGTTTACCTTCAGTTAAGATACAGGCTACCCCCGAGTTACGTGACGCTGGCTGGAATAGAGGATTTTCGCCTCTATGGTAGGTAAGGCATAGGGTTCTAAATGGCGTGTGGTGTTCTGTGTCTCTGGGTGGTCGGAGTGCCATGTGTGAATCTCGTGGTGGTTATTATTATTGTTGTTGTTATTGATGTTTTTGCTTCATTCTTTTGTTACTTTTATCAGTATCCTTATGGTTATTATCATTATTATTAGTTCCGTTATCATTATTATTCTAGTTTTATTGTTATCATTTTAATTAATCATTACTGTTATTATCATCAGTATTGATATTATTTGTCATTATTGGTATCATTGTCATCATCATTATTGTCATCATCATCATCATCATCATCATCTTGTATCCTTTACTGATCAGTCAGAGCAAGAATTAGACAATAAAAGTAACAAAAATAACAAAACTTCATCAACCCGACACATAATTCACAATAATAACTACAACATTAATAAAAAAATTAAATAACAATTGAGGCAAATAAATGAATTGTAATTACCTCTTCTTCACGACCCACCGATTACAGTCATTACACAATCTCTCCCACAATGACAAACAATCAGACAGCATCCCTCCTCTCTTATCAGTTTATCGCTATCTCCAAGGGACATCGGATGAGAGGCGAGTCCAGGATGACCCACTGTTGCCAGATAAAGATGGGCGTGAGACCTCCATCAGCGTGACTTGGAGATAAATCCTCTTCTGGTAATACTTCTTGGTACGTTTCTGTAAAATGAAAAGTGAAATGATAATGATGATGATTTGATAAAGATGGAGGTGTATAGAAGGAAAAAAAGGATAAGAGGGAGGACGAGGAGAAAGAGGAGGAGGATGGTGATGCGAGATTAGAGATGGAAGGAGAAGAGATAAAGAGATAAAGAAAGAGAGAGAGAGGTAGAGAGGTTGACTGAATGATTTGTGGTTCTGAAGGGATGGGGAAGATGGGGATGCTGGGAGAGAGTGCTTTGGCAACACCTTCAGCTGTTACGTTACTCAGCTCTTCCTCACAGCGCCCTCAGATCCCTCCTTCCTCCTCCTTCTCCTCCTTAGCCGCCGCCCCCTCCTACATCTTCCCCAACACCTCTCTCCTCTCCTCCATCCCTTCCCACCCTCTTTCTCTTCTCCTCCCCCTCCTCCTCTTCTTCCCCAACACCTCTCCTCTTTCCCTTACCCCCAACACCTTTCTTTCTACCCCCTTCCTCCTCCCTCCCCCTCTTCCCCAACACCCCCCACCTTCTCCCCCTCCCCAACACCCCCACCCTTCTCCCCTCCCCCCTCTTCCCCAACACCCCCACCTTCTCCCCTCCCCCTCTTCCCCAACACCCCCACCTCCTCCCCCTCCCCCTCTTCCCCAACACCCCCACCTTCTCCCCTCCCCTCTTCCCCAACACCCCCACCTTCTCCCCCTCCCCCTCTTCCTCACCACACCCCCACCTTCTTCCCTTCCCCCTCTTCCCCAACACCCCCACCTTCTCCCCTCCCCCTTCCCCAACACCCCCACCTTCTCCCCCTCCCCCTCTTCCCCAACACCCCCACCTTCTCCCCTCCCCCTCTCCTCCAACACCCCACCTTCTTCCCCAACACCCTCACCTTCTCCCCTCCCCCTTCCTCCTCCCTCCCCCCCTCTTCCCCAACACCCCACCTTCTCCCTCCCCCTCTTCCCCAACACCCCCACCTTCTCCCCCTCCCCCTCTTCCCCAACACCCCCACCTTCTCCCCCCCCCCCTCTTCCCCAACACCCCCACCTTCTCCTCTCCCCCTCTTCCCCAACACCCCCACCTTCTCCCCCTCCCCCTCTTCCCCAACACCCCCACCCTTCCCCTCCCCCTTCCCCAACACCCCCACCTTCTCCTCCCCCTCTTCCCCAACACCCCCACCTTTCTCCCTCCCCTCTCCCCCAACACCCCCACCTTCTCCCCTCCCCCTCTTCCCCAACACCCCCACCTTCTCCCCCTCCCCCTCCTCCCCAACACCCCCACCTTCTCCCCCTCCCCCTCTTCCCCAACACCCCTCACCTCCTCCCCTCCCCTTTCCCCACACCCCCACCTTCTCCCCCAACACCTTCTCCCCCCGCCTCCTTCCTCCCCCTTCCTAACACCTCACCTTCCCCCCTCCCTCTCTTCCCCAACACCCCCACCTTCTCCCCCTCCCCCTCTTCCCCAACACCCCCACCTTCTCCCCTCCCCCTCTTCCCTCAACACCCCACCTTCTCCCCAACACCTTCTCCCCCCCCGCCTCCTTCCTCCCCCCTCTTCCCCAACACCCCCCACCTTCTCCCCCTCCCCCCCGCTCCCCTCCGCTCTCCCCACATGACATAGCATAGTCGAGCATCACGAGTGGGTCTCTGGGCGAGGTAGACAAATGCTCCCAGTGATCATTCTCGGGATTAGTGTCCTGTTTATGCTCCTTTCGACTCCGAGTCCTCTGGGCAGGCAGGGTGGCCGTTGGAGGTCCTCCTCGGGAGAATAGGTGCGCGTGGCTGAACGTGGCTGAACGTGGCTGAACGTGGTTGAACGTGGCTGAACGTGGTTGAACGTGGCTGAACGTGGTTGAACGTGGCTGAACGTGGCTGAACGTGGCTGAACGTGGCTGAACGTGGTTGAGCTAGCCTACAAATGCTAAGACGTACAGGCATGTATACTCATGCACGCACGCACACACAAACATATATGTATATTTATGTGTGATTGTGTGTGTGATTGTGTGTGTGTGTGTGTGTGTGTGTGTGTGTGTGTGTGTGTGTGTGTGTGTGTGTGTGTGTGTGTGTGTGTGTGTGTGTGTGTGTGTGTTTATGCAAGTATATGTACCTGTATAGTGATAGATAGATAGAGGGGTAGACAGACATATAGATAGATAGAGAGATAAACAGATGAATAGGTAGATAAATGAACAAATAAGTAGATAGATAATTGGATAGGTAGATAGACAGATTGATCAGCAGATAGACAAATAGATAGGAAGACAGTATATATACATACATCCTTACTTACAAACAAATACACAGTAGTCCACCTATATCTCTCCATCCCTTACACATACTACACATCCTTAACAACACACCGAAGTAGAGGGTAAGTATACCTTGTCGTCCACCCACAAGTATTTACTTATATCCAAAATCTAAGTATACCTTGCCGTTCTGCCACAACGAAGGGGAAGGTAATTACTTACATTCAAAATCTAAGTATACCTTGTTGCTCACACACAAGTACTTACATCCAAAATATAAGTATGCCTTGTCCTTCTGCCACAGCGAAGTAGAAGGTAAGTACTTACATTCAAAATCTAAGTATACCTTGTTGCTCACACACAAATACTTACATCCAAAATATAAGTATGCCTTGTCCTTCTGCCACAGCGAAGTAGAAGGTAAGTACTTACTTACATTCAAAATCTAAGTATACCTTGTTGCTCACACGCAAATACTTACTTACATCCAAAATATAAGTATGCCTTGTCCTTCTGCCACAACGAAGGGGAAGGTAAGTACTTACATTCAAAATCTAAGTATACCTTGTTGCTTACACACAAGTACTTACTTATATCCAAAATATAAGTATGCCTTGTCCTTCTGCCACAGCGAAGTAGAAGGTAAGTACATACTTACATCAAAAATCTAAGTTTGCCATGTCGTTCTGGTTCAGCTGTTCCTAGCCGATGCACCCAACACGGAACAACAGCGAAGTCACATGACCAGGACGCTGCTGCAATGTAGCAAGCTGCTTCAGGTATATGCAACATCTGTCACGGTTTATTTGCGGGTGTTAGGTCTTATGGCAAGCCGGTCAACTTTATTTTCTTTATTTTATTATTATCGATGTTGTTATTACATTCTTGTTTTTTTTTTTTAAGAATTATCTTTTTAATTATTGTTGTTTTTTATGAGGAGGTGTTGGTGAAATTTATGTTATTGATTTATGCATTTTTTTTTAGTTCTATTATTGGTGTTGATTTACTTATGGATTTTCTATAGGCAATATTTGATATAAGTTGTTATTTATGCTAATATTTGATTAGACAAATTACATGATTTCAATGTTATCATCACGTTATATATCATTTATTAATCTCATTCCTCTTTGTACATCTTTATTCATCTCCTCGTCTATCTATCCATCTGTCAATCTATCTACCTCCTTGAATACATCATACCTTTCTTTCTATACCTTTATTTATGCTTTTATCTTCATATCCATTTCAGATTTCAGGAATCGATTAATTAAAAACCATGAAAAAGGAATGACTGGAGATCGGTTATAGAAACAAACGCCTTCACGAACAGATAAAAATAACCCGGATGTTTTTGTTGATATTGTGAGACAGAGATCGTTACTCTTTATGGCTTTTGTGAATGAAAGGGCTGATGATCTGGAAAGAAATCTGTCCCATTGATAAAAACCAAAACAGAAAATCGACAGAGACGTAAAAGGAAAGACAATGAAAGGGACTTATGCATACTGTATATATTTATGTGTGTATACACACACAAACGCACACTGAAACAGGAATATATATATATATATATATATATATATATATATATATATATATATATATATATATATATATATATATATATATATATGTATGTATATATATATATATATATATATATATATAAAATATATATATATGCAAGAAAAAGAGAGAGAGAGAGAGAGAGAGAGAGAGAGAGAGAGAGAGAGAGAGAAGGAGAGAGAGAGAGAGAGAGAATAGAAAACAGACAGAGAGAGAGAAAGAGAGAATAGACAAACAGACAGAGAGGGAGACGGAGAAGGGATAAAGAATAAAGTTAGCCCTTAACTCTCCCCATCTACCCCATCTCAAAAAAAAAAAAAAAAACAGGCAACAGAACACCAGAGAAAGAAAAAGAAAAAGAGAGACAGAAAGACAGAGAGAGAGAGAGAGAGAGAGAGAGAGAGGAGAGAGAGAAAGAGAAATAGAAATAGAGAGAGAGGGAGAGAGAGAGAGAGAGAGAGAGAGAGAGAAAACATATCTAGAAGCAAATATATAATTAGGCATCCGCATCGAGCTGGTGTGGGTATCAGCAGGGCAGCGTGACGTATATTCAGGCATACCTCTCTTATCGGCCAACCGCTGCTGACGTCTGCCTTTTGCGTGCGGGGGGGGATGGGTAGGAGGGGGGTGGCGGGGGGGCTGCTTGTCTAGGCGGGTATCCGTCAGCTGGGTGCTGTTGGGCGGGGTTCTGTGAGGTTGGAAGGGCGGGCGTGGGGTTGGAAGGGCGGGCGGGGGGGGAGGGAAGGGAGGGTTCTGGGGAATGAATTTTGTGGGCGAGGTTTCTATTGGCGGGGTTCTGTGGGCGAGGTTTGTGTAGCGGGGTTCTGTGGGCGAGGTTTCTATGGGCGGGGTTCTGTGGGTGGAGGTCTGTGGGCGGGTTTCTATGGGCGGGGTTCTGTGGGTGGAGGTCTGTGGGCGGGGTTTCTATGGGCGGGGTTCTGTGGGTGGAGGTCTGTGGGCGAGGTTTGTGTAGCGGGGTTCTGTGAGATAGAAACTGTGGGCGGGTTTCTGTGGGAATACATTCTGTGGGCGTGATCTCTATGGGCGGCTTTCTATACGATAAGTTCTATGGGCGGGGTTCTGTGAACTGGATTTAAAAGCTTGGATTCTGCGGGTTGGGTTCTATGGGCGGGGTTCTGTGGGCTGAACCTCGAAGAGTCTTATTCTGTTAATTAATGATTAATTGCAGGAGAAACGATATCAGCAGACATGTGCTAATGATGATCAATATTGATTTATTTCTGATTTTTTTTTCTTTCTTTCTTTTTTCTTTTTTTTTCTTTCTCTCTTTTTTGTTTGTTTGCTTGTTTGTTTGTATTATGATCATCTTTTAGGATCCTCATTTCCACACCACCACTATAATTTTGTTATTGTTGTTATTGTTATTCCGTTTATTCTCCTTTCTTCTACTTCGTCTTCTTTCTCTTTTTTGGCGTTGCTTTTGTTATCCATATTACTATCATTCTTATCATTATTATTGTTATTATTGATATCATCATTACTGTTATTAATAATGTTGATATCATTATTGTGATTGTCATTATCATATCCATTTGCTATCATCATAATACTTATCCTTATCATGATTATCATTATCTAT
>NW_027213545.1:22500-25000 GCF_042767895.1 Penaeus vannamei | reverse complement strand
TCCTCTCCCCTCATCCTTTACGTCTTCCTCTATTTCCCTTCTTTTTCCTTTCATACCTTTCCCCTCTCCTTTATTCCTTTCCACCCTCCTCCCCTCCCTCTCCCTCTCCGTTCCTTACCCCTTTCACCTTTTTCCCCTCTTCCTTTTCCTCCATCCCTTATCCTCCTTTCCTCCCCTGTTTTCCCCCTCTCCCCTCATCCCTTCCATCTTCCTTGTCTCCCTCTCTCTCTCCCCCCTCTCATTTCCTCTCTCCCCTCTCCCTTTTCACCTCTTCCCATCCTCCATTCCTCCCCTTCCCTTCTCCTCTCCATTCCCTCTCCCTCTTCCTCTCCTCTAACTATTTCTCTCCCCTTCCCTTTTCCTCTCCATTCCCCTCTCCCCCTCTTCCTCTCCTCTACCTCTCTCTCTCCCTTTCCCTTCTCCTCTCCCCTCTTCCTCCTCCTCTACCACTCTCTCTCTCCCTTCCCTTCTCCTCTCCATTCCCCTCTCCCTCTTCCATCTCCTCTAACTCTTTCTCTCCCTTCCCTTCTCCTCTCCATTCCCCTCTCCTTTCCCTCTCCCCTCACCCTTTCCATCCTCCTCATCTCCCTCTCCTCTCCTTCCTCTCATTTCCTCTCTCCTCTCCCCTTTCACTCCTTCCCATCCTCCATTCCTCCCCTTCCCCTTCTCCTCTCCATTCCCCTCTCCCTCTTCCTCTCCTCTACCTCTCTCTCTCCTTCCCTTCTCCTCTCCATTCCCCTCTCCCCTCTTCCACTCCTCTAACTCTTTCTCTCCCCTTCCCTTCTCCTCTCCATTCCCCTCTCCCCTCTTTCCTCCCCTCTACCTCTCTCTCTCTCCCCTTCCCTCTCCCCTTCCCTTCTCCTCTCCATTCCCCTCTCCCCTCTTCCTCTCCTCTAACTCTTTCTCTCCCCTTCCCTTCTCCTCTCCATTCCCCTCTCCCCTCTTCCTCTCCCCTCTACCTCTCTCTCTCCCCTTCCCTTCTCCTCTCCCCTCTACCTCTCTCTCTCCCCTCTCCTAATAACTCCGCCGGCCGCCCCACTCTCCCCTCGATGCTGGTGATTTCTAACTTGATTGGAATTTAATAATCTGCTAAATAACAAAACAGAAACAGCGTACGGATCCAGCCTCCCCTCGGCTGCCTCTCACACTCGGGTCCCAGTAGACACAGGAAAGCAAACTGGTTTCTATGGCAACCGGCATGACTTACGGTCGAGAGGGGGGAGAGGGGATCCTGTGATGCCTGCGTGTGAGTGTGTGAGTTTGTGCGTGTGTGTGGGGGGGTGGGGGTGGGGGGGTGGGGGGGAGTGTGTGTGTGTATGTGTGTCCGTGTGTGTGTGTGTGTGTGTGTGTGTGAGAGAGAGAGAGAGAGAGAGAGAGAGAGAGAGAGAGAGAGAGAGAGAGAGAGAGAGAGAGAGACCGAGAGAGGGAGAGAGAGAGAGAGAGAGAGAGAGAGAGAGAGAGAGAGAGACAGATACACAGACAGACAGACAAACAGACAGAGAGACAGAGCGAGAGAAAGAAAGAGAGAGAGAGAGAGACATCCAGACAGACAGACAGACAGACAGAGAGAGAGAAAGAGAGAGAGAACACATTTAGGAACACACCTTAATGTACCCCCAATTAATCCGTGTTTTGCTTTTTGCCATCTTAGACATTATATCATCATCTGTCAGCCGCGGTGCCTGTCACACGTTTGGGAGGACGCTGTCAGCTCCCCCTCCCGCCCAACAGCTGACTGACGACTGACACCGCTGCCCGATTTTCGCCACGCTGCTGTCAGTACATGAAGGGTTGACGGGATTTTTTTTTTAATTTTTTTTTTATACGATTTTCTATCTGTTGGATTTTGTAAAAGATAGTAAAAAATAGATCGAAACGGGTTTGAGAAGGAAGTGAACGAGTAAATAATTAATGAAATATATCGACACGGTTTTAAGGGAGAAGTGAACGAGTGAATAAGAAAAAAATGTCGACATGGTTTTAAGAAAAAATGTGAACAGGTAAATAAGAAAAAGGTCGACACGGTTTTAAGAAGGAAATGAACAGGTAAATAAGAAAAAAATCGTCACGGTTCTAAGAAAGAATGGACAAGTAGATAAGTCACAAAATCGATTTTAAGAAAGAAGCGAAGAAGAATATGATAAAAATATATATATACATATTATCTTTATCAATCAAAAAAAGACATGTAAACCCCACCACACACTTCAAAGAACCTTGCAACAACGACCAATTTGCAACCCTTTCGTAATTTCAATTTCCTCTTGATCTCGCGTGCTTATGTACCGCCAGCTTTAGTTAGAACCGATTCCGCATAAAACAAAAAAATCCTTCGAAGGAATAGATACGGGAGGATTCTGTCAAGATTTCCGCGTAATCCTGAGGTGTTCATGGAGTCGTCTTCCCGGCGATGGAGCGGCTTCTGAGGCGGTTCCGAGAGTTACGTAAGCGAGGGCGATTCTGGGAATTTGGTGCCGTCTCTTTAACTCCGCTCTGCGCG
>NW_027213545.1:7500-10000 GCF_042767895.1 Penaeus vannamei | reverse complement strand
AGCTGTTCGTCTGTGTCTGTCTAATTGTCTATCTGTGTAGTCTACCTGTCTGTCTATCTAATTGTCTATCTGTGTAGTCTACTTGTCTGTCTATCTGATTGTTTATCTGTTCGTCAATATGTCCAAATGTCTGTTTATTTGTATTTTTTTCTATCTGTCTGTCTATCTACCTGTTTCTCTGCCTGTCTGGCTCCCTGCCTGCTTACCTGCCTCTATGCCTTCCTGTCTGTCTGCCAGCCTGCCTGCCTTTCTATATGCCTGCCTGCATACATACCTGCCTGTATGCCTGCCTGTATACCTGCAAACCTGCCTGCCTCTCTGCATGCCTGCCTCTATGCCTGCCAGCCTGTCTGCCGCTATGCCTGCCTACCTACATACTAACCTGTATGCCTTCCTGCCTACCTGCCTGTCTGCCTGATAATGCATCTGTCTCTTCCTCCCTGTAGTCCTATATATTGGCTTTATTATCATTATTGATATATCATTATTATTACTATTATTTCTATTACTATCATTATCATCATTACCCTCATTATAATATCCATATATTGGCTTTACCTTCTGCTTTCACGGAGATTGTAAAAGAAAAAAATAAATCTTTCACCTTTTGCTTGGCGCTTCCTCTTGCCGGGGCTTTTAATCGGTAATTTTCTTTTTTTTCTGTCTTCTATCCAAGCGTAACAGAAGGGGAGAAGAGAGGGAGAAGGGGAGATGAAGAGAAGGAGGAGAAGGGGCTGAGATAAAAAGCTAGAGACAAAGACAGAGCTAGATAGATTGATAGATTGGTAGATAGATAGATAGAGAGATAGAGAGAAAGAGAGATAGATTGAGAGAGAGAGAGAGAGAGAGAGAGAGAGAGAGAGAGAGAGAGAGAGAGAGAGAGAGAGAGAAAGAGAGAGAGAGAGAGAGAGAGAGAGAGAGAGAGAGATAGAGAGAGAGAGAGAGAGAGAGAGAGAGAGAGAGAGAGAGAGATTGAGAGAGAGAGAGAAATAGAGAGAGAAAGAGACAGATAGAGAGAGAGAGAGATGGGGCAGATAGACAGACAGTCTGCCTGCCAAACAACACAAACAAAACAAAACCAAAACCAAGAAAAACAAAAAACACAAGCACAACGCATATAAAGATTAAAAAAAAAAAAACTCTCGAATTCTTTCACTGTTATAACTCTAATCTCATCAACATCAGATTTTTTCCTTCCTCTTGATCCTCGGCGCGGGGAGTGTAAGTGTGGAAGTATGTAAGTGTGTAAGTATCTATGCGGAAGTGTAGTTATGTGTGAGTGTAAAGGGCTTGCAGGAAATGAGGCGAAGTAGGGTGTGTGCGTGTGTACACAATGATAATGTGTATGTAAAGTGTGTATGTGAAGAGGGAAGGGGGATTATGTGTGTGTCTGTGTTTGTGTGTGTGTGTGTGTGTGTGTGTGTGTGTGTGTGTGTGTGTGTGTGTTTGTGTGTGTGTGTGTGTCAGTGCCTGTGTGTGTGTGTGTGTGTGTGTGTGTGCATGTGTGTGTGTGTCTGTGCCTGTGTGTGTGTGTGTGTATGTGTCTGTGTGTGTGTCTGTGTCTATGCCTGTGTGTGTGTGTGTGTGTGTGTATCTTAACCTTCTCAATATGACATAAAGTACAGACTAAGATGACTGAACTGAAGTATACATGTATGCGTGTATGTGCGTCAGTCTGTACGTGTATAAATGTGTGTACCTACCTCATACAGGGCTGGTTATGGGGACTTTCTGTGTACTTGGGTTGTATCGGTTCCACACACTCCAGGGTGTTGATGGGGGGGGGAGAGGAAGAGGGAAGAGGAGGGACAGAGGGAGAGGCGGATGATAATGATGGTAATGATGATAATGATAATAATATAATAGTAATAATAATGATATCAATAATGATAATGGTAATAGTAATAATAAGGATGATAATGATAACAACAGTAATAATAATCACTACAATGATAATAATAATGACAATGATAATGATGATGATGATGATGATAACAATAATAATAATCATAACAATAATGAGGATAATGATGATGATGATAATAATGGCGATAATAATAACGATAATCATAATGATCATAATATCAATTACAGTAATAATAATGATAATAATAATAGTAGCAGTAGTAATAATAATAGTTATAATGATAATAGTATTAAATGATGTTCATGATAATGACAACAATAATAAAATGATAATAATGATAATGATTATGAGGACGATAATAACAATAACAGTAATGATCAGATTCTATCTATCTGTCTACCTATCTATCCTCTTTCGCTCTCTCTTCCTTCCCCCTCCCTCTTTCTCCCTCCTCCTTTTTCTTCTTCTCCTCCTCCTCCTTTTCCCTTTCTCCTCATCCTCCTCCTCTACCTCCCTTTCTTCTTCTTCTTCTTCTTCTTCTTCTCTCTCCTCCTCCCTTTCTCTCCTCCTCCTCCTCCTCCTCCCTTTCTCCTCCACCTCCATCCACCACCACCACCTCCTCCTCCTCCTCTC
>NW_027213544.1:32500-34970 GCF_042767895.1 Penaeus vannamei | reverse complement strand
TAATAATAATGTAATTAATGAAGAAAAATGATAACGATGTCAATAATTGATACTGGTAAAAATGATAGTAGTAATGATAATGTTTTGATAATAATATAAGGATGATGATGATTATAATAATAATAATAATGATAATGATAATAAGATAATAATAATAATAATAATGATAATAATAATAATAATAATAGTAATAATGATAATGATATGATAACAATGATGATAGATGATAATAGTAAAGAAAAAACATGATGATGATGATAATGATCATAATATTTAATAAAAATAATAATGATGATAATGATAGTTATAATAATGATAATTATAAAATGATAATTATAAAACGGATGATTATAATAATGATGATTATAATACTTATATTGTAGATGATAATAATGATAGTGATAATGATAATAATGAAATCAATAATAATGATAACAGACAAGCTAGCCCAAGTACACACACATGTACAGACACACACTTTTTACACACACACACACACACACACACACACCCCACACACACACACACACACACACACACACACACACACAAACACACACACACACACACACATCCTACACACCCCTCTCACACACACACACACACACACAAAATACACACACACACACACACACACACACACACACACACACACACACAAACAAAAAATCCGAAAAGTTGTCACAAAATTTTTGAAGGAGTCTGGGAAAAGAAGGAAGGGGGGAGAATAAAGGGAAGAAAGGAAGGGGGGAAGTTATGAGGGAGAGGGAGGGGGGAGCGGGGGGAGGGAGGGGAGGGGGGGGGGAAGGCGGGTGGGGGAGGGGGACTTGTTGCTTTTTGATAAAGGAAAAATAAAGGAAAACCCCCTTTTTGCCCCCCCCCCTTGGGGGGGGGGGAGGGGGGGGGAAAGGGGGGGGAGGGGGAGGGGGGGAAGGAGGTGGGGGGAGGGGGGGGGAGAGGGGGGGGGGGGGGGAAAAAAAAGGAGGGGGGGGGGGGAAAGGGAGGGGGGAAGGAGGAGGGGGAGGGGGAAGGAGGGAGGGAAAAGGGGAAGGAGGAGGGGGGGGGGGGGAAGGAGGTAGGGGGGGTAGGGGGGGAGGTGAGGGGGGGGGGGGGAAGGAGGGGGGAGGGGGGGAGGTGAGGGGGGGGTATGGGGAGGGGGGGGGAAGGAGATGGGGGAGGGGGGGGGGGGGAAAAAAAAGGGGGGAAAGGGGGGCCCGGAGAGGGGAGGGGGGGTGGGAGGGAAGGGGGGGGAGCAGGGGCGGGGGGAAGGGCATGGGGGGGGGAAAATTTGGAAAATCCAACAGGTCACCTCCGCCCTGGGGTTTTTGGGTTTATATGTTTTTCTCTCTCTCTTTTTTTCCCTCTCCCCTTTTTTTTTTTCTGTCTCTGTCTCTGTCTCTCTCTGTCTTTGTCTCTCTCTCTCTCTCTCTGTCTATCTATCTATCTATCTATCTATTTATCTATCTATCTTTATCCCTCTCTCTCTCTCTCTGTCTCTGTCTCTCTCTGTCTCTCTCTCTCTCTCTTCTTCTATCTATTTTTATCTATCTATCCCATCTATCTACTATCTATATGTCTATCTATCTTTCTTTCTCTCTCTCTCTCTCTCTTTCTCTCTCTCTCTCTCTCTCTCTCTCTCTCTCTCTCTCTCTCTCTCTCTCTCTCTCTCTCTCTCTCTCTCTCTCTTTCTTTTCTCTCTCTCTTTTTCGGAAAACATGTGAATGAGAGAGTCAAATAAGAAAAAGAAAATTTAAGATGAGTGAAGGACATGGAAAAGTTGAAAGGAGAAAAAAAAAGGGGAAAAGGAAAGGGGGGGGAGGGGGGGGGAAGGAGAGAGAAAAGAGGAGGGGGGGGGGAGAAGGGGTAGAGGAGGAGCGGGGGGGGGAAGGAGGAGGAGGAGGAGGGGGTTTTTCCCCTTTTTCGGGGTCATCATCGGGGGAATTTCCCCCCCCCCCCCCCTCGCCCCATCCCCCCCCACCCCCCCCCCCCCCTCCCCCCCCCTCCTAGCACCTGCTGAGCAGCCCACAAGTCGCAGTTCAGTTTTTTTTCTTTTTCTCCCTTTTTTCCTTTTCCCGCCCCCCCCCCTCTCTCCCCCTCCTTATCCCCCCCCCTCTCTCCCCCTTCTCTCTCTCTCTCTCTCTCTTTCACTCTCTCTCTCTCTCTCTCTCTCTCTCTCTCTCTCCCCCTTTCCCTCCTTATCTCATTCTCCCCCCTTTCTCTTCTCCCCCCTTTGCGATCTCCCCCTTCCTCCTCTCCCCCTTTCTCCTCCCATCTTCCCCCTCCTGCCTCCCCCCATTCTTCTCCATCTTCACCCATTCTTTTCTCCCCCCTTTTCCCTTTCCCCCCTCTCCCCCCCCCTTCCTTCCCCCCCTACCCTTTTTTTCCCCCTCCCCCCTTCCTTTTCCCCCTCATCTTCCCCCCTTTATTTTTTTCCCCCCTTTCCCTTTCCCCCTCTCCCCCCCCTTTCCTC
>NW_027213544.1:7500-12500 GCF_042767895.1 Penaeus vannamei | reverse complement strand
TATAATGTAATATAATCAAGGTATAATATTCGCTTTTTTCGGCTAATCGTGTCATGTGATTCATTAAGGTATAATATTTGTTTTTTCGGCTAATTGTGTCTTTGTGTCATGTGATTCATAAGACTTTGTCAAGATATTCTTATCTCTGATTATAAGTATATATTCTCTGCATATCTACGTGCTTGTCTGTGTCTGGGCGTGCTTGTCCGTCTATGTCTGGGCGTGCTTGTCTGTCTTCGCATACTTGTCTGTCTATGTCTGGGCGTGCTTGTCCGTCTATGTCTGGGCGTGCTTGTCTATCTTTGTCTTGGCGTGTTTGTCTGTCTATGTCTGGGAGTCCTTATCTGTATGTTTGCGCATACTTGTCTGTCTATATTTGGGCGTGCTTGTCTGTCTACACCTGGGCGTGTTTGTCTATGTCTGCGCGTGCTTGTCTGTCAATATCCTGGGCGTGTTTGTCTGTCTATGTCTGGGCGTGCATGTCTATGTCTGGGCGTGCCTGTCTGCCTATGTCGGGGAGTGTTTGTCTGTCTATATCTGCGCATACATGTCTGTCTATGTCTGTATGTGCCTGTCTGTATGTCTGCGCATACATGTCTGTCTATATTTGGGCGTCATTGTCTGTCTATACCTGGGCGTGCCTGTCTGTCTCCGCAAACATGCCTGTCTGCGTCTGGGCGTGTATCCTCTGCAACCCTTCGCCACAAAGGCTTCACTTCCTCAGACTTCCGATCTTAGGCCAAGAAGAGTTAACACCAAGACGCCCAGAATAACTTAAAAGGAGGCTTCCAGAGTGTGTGAAGTTTCTGGCGTGGAGGCTTCACCGTATACACCTTCATTTGACTTCAAAAGGCCCTGGAAACCCCCGGGGGAATAAGCCCCAGGTGAGACTGAGACGAGTGAAAGGGGGGCTCGGCGGGGAAAGGAATATCAGACTGACATTAATATCTCAGACGTTTAAGTGTCTGTGGAGATGGAGCGTTTAGAAGGATCCAAAAAAAAAAAAAAGGAGAAAGAAAGAGAGAGAGAGAGAGAAAAAAAAAGGTTGAAACTTTACAAAAGCGAGAGAGAGAGAGAGAAAAAAAAGGTTGAAACTTTACAAAAGCGAGAGAGAGAAAGATTGCTCACTCGTTCACATACAGGAGCGTCGATTCAAGTCAAGAGGGGGGGGGGGGGAATGCTCTTGAAAAATGTAAAAAAAAAAAAATACAGATGGAAAACTGTAGGTTCAACATTCTTTCTCCCTTTCAAGAACAATATGAGCTAAACTTCATACTGTTCTGTCTGTGAGATGATTTTCTTTTATTCTCTCTCTCTCTCTCTCTCTCTCTCTCTCTCTCTCTCTCTCTCTCTCTCTCTCTCTCCCTTCCCTCCCTCCCTCCTTCCCTTTCTCTCTCTCTCTCTCTCTCTCTCTTTCCTCTCTCTCTCTCTCTCTCTCTCTCTCTCCTCTCTCTCTCTTCCTCTCTCTCTCTCTCTCTCTCTCTCTCTCTCTCTCTCTCTCTCTTTCTCTTCTCTTCTTCTTCTCTCTCTCACTCTTCTACTCCCTCCCTATCTATCTTCAATCTATCTTCTTATCTGTCTATCTATCTATATAGCTATTTATCTATCTGTCAACCTACTATCTATCTACATTCCTCCTCTCCCTCCCTCCCCCTCTCTATCTATCTATCAATCTATCTATTCTTCCTCTCTCCCTCTCTCCCTTCCTCCCTCCCTCCCTCCCTCCCTCCCTCCCTTCCTCCATCCCTCCTCTCTCCCTCACTCTCATTTTTTTCCCCTTTTTTTTTCCTCTCGCGAGACTTCTTACTCTGAAAACTTTTCCCTGAGTACTCTGTAAGCTGATACCGCCACCGTCTTTTTTCAGTTCCCACTAATTAACCTTCTCAATTCTCTATTACGAGGACTTAGGTATACACGCCCGTCTTCAGAAATAGCAGTTCTCTATGTCAATGAGTGTTTCGTGTAGATCTTCTTATATACATAACTGGAGAGGAAGGGGAAGATAGAGAGAGGGGGGGAGAGGGGGAGAATGGGAGTGAGAGAGAGAATGAGAGAGAGAGGGGGAGAGGGAGATAAAGAGAGAGAGAGAGAGAGAGAGAGAGAGAGAGAGAGAGAGAGAGAGAGAGAGAGAAGAGAGAGAGAGAGATAGAGAGAGAGAGATGAGAGAGATAGATAGAGAGAAAGAAAGAGAGAGAGAGTGAGAGCAAGAGAGAGAGAGAGAGAGAAACAGAGAGAAAGAGAGAGAAGAGAGAAAAAGAGAGAGAGAGAGAGAGAGAGAAAGAGAAGAGAGAGAGAAGAGAGAGAGAGAGAGAAGAGAGAGAGAGAGAGAGAAAGACAGAAAGAGACAAAGAGGCAGAGTGAAGGAAAGAAAAATTAAAAACTGATAAACAGGCATAAATAGACATATAACTCATAAATACGTAATTACTCAACACAAACAAACAGAGAGAAATCCAAAGACGAACAACAATGAAAACCAAAAAATATCACCACGCAAAAACAAGGTAACAAAAAAAAAGGAAAAACAAAAAACAAAAGAAAAGTTTCTTCCAAAGACAATCTTTATCCTCAGAGGTATCTTGTCTTCGGAGTCATCAGAGGAAGCTGTGAGATTCTCTTCTCTTTCCTTTTTTTTTATTTTTGTCTGATTCTTTATTTTCCTTATTCTGCCTTGCCTTATCTTTCTTCACATTTTTTTCTTAATATTTTATTTTCCACCATGTTTATTGTTTTTTTCTTCTTCTTCTTCTTCTTCTTCTTTCCCTCCTCCTCTTCCTTATTCACCTCTTCATCCTCATCCTCCTCGTCGTCTTCACACTCCTCTTCATCTTTTTTCTTCCTGTTTCTCCTATTTTCCACCATCTTTTTTTCTTCTTCTTCTTCTTCTTTCCCTCCTTCTTCTGTTCCTCATTCATCTGTTCACCTTCATCCTCCTCGTCGTCTTCACACTCCTCTTCATTTTTTTTCTTCCTGTTTCTCCTCCTCATTTGCTTCTTCATCTCCTCATTTACTCCTCCACTTCTTCCTCCTCTTCGCCTCATCCATTTTTAACAGAGAGAGCAAGAGATATAAAGAGAAAGAGAGAGAGAGAGAAAGAACGAGAGCAATAAAGAGAAAGATAGAGAGAGCAAGAGATAGAAAGAGCAAGAGATAGAAAGAGATAGAGAGATAGAAATAGAAAGAGCAAGAGACAGAGACAGAGACAACAAGAGAAAGAGAGAGAGACAGAAAGACAGAAACTCGGCCAATAAAACATCGACAACACCCGGGCGCCAATCGTGTCTTTCCCACGGTGTCTGAGGTGAGAGCAACAGCGTGTGAGTGGAGCTTCCTCACTTCCCAGGCATCCTCATATCATCCTGTGTTCCTCTGTTAGTGGGTCGCTGTTGGCTTCTCCCTTTTTTCTCTCATTTTTCTTTTCTTTCTTTGTGTTTCTCTCTCTTTTTTTTTTTTTGAGTGTGAGAGAGAAGGGTGGGGGGGTTCTTTGTTTCTATTTTTTTTTTCGATCTCTTTTTTTCTTTTGTAGAGGGGCATCTTGTTTCTCTCTCTCTCCCTCTCTATCTATCTATCTATATCTATATCTATCTCTTTCTTTCTCTCTCTCTCTCTCTCTCTCTCTCTCTCCCTCCCTCCCTCTCTCTCTCTCTCTCTCTCTCTCTCTCTCTCTCTGTCTCTCTCTCTCTCTGTCTCTTTCTCCCCCACTCCCCCTCTCCCTCTCTCCCTCTCTCTTTCTCTCTCTCTCTCTCTCTCCCTCTCTCTTCCTCTCTCTCTCTCTCTCTCTCTCTCTCTCTCTCTCTCTCTCTCTCTCTCTGTCTCTCTCTCTCTCTCTCTCCCTCTCTCTTCCTCTCTCTCTCGCTCTCTCTCCCTTTCTTTGTGAAGAGGGCTTCTTCTTTCTTTCTCTCTTCTCTACTTTTCTTTGTGGAGATGTTTTTCTTTTTTTTTTTCTTTGTGGAGATTGGTTACGGGAGACGGGGAGGGGGAGGGGGGGGCGTCACGGGGGGGGGGGGACCGGAGCGTTGGGCTCGTTATAGCCTTTGTTCCTTTTTCTTTCCGTATTTTCTTTATGTTTTCTTTTGTTCCTCTGTTCCCTTCTTATTTGTTTTTTGTTCCTGGGTTTACTATTTTCATTGCCTCATTCTTTTTATCTTCTGTCTCATTATCCTCATTTTTCTCTCTCTCTTTTCTATTCTTTTCTTATTTCTATGGGATAATTTCTGCCTGTACCGTATCTTTATGTTTATTGTTATCAGTATCCTCATTATCATTATTATTATTTTTATTACGGCTATTGTTACTATCCTTATCACTAATATTATTATCATCATCATCATCATTATTGTTATCATCATAATCATTATCATTGATATTATTAATATCATTTTTATTATCATTACAACCATTGATATTATTAATATTATCATTATCATTATAACTATTATTACTACTATTATCCTTATTAGCATCACATTGTTATTATCATTATCATTATTATTATCATTATTTCTTATCATTACTATTACTGTTATTATCATTATCATTACCTTTAATGTTATAATTGTTGTCATCATTGCTATTATTAATACATCCATTACTATTTTCATTGTTATCATCATAAACATTCCTGTTACCGTTATTGTTATCATTATTACTATTTCATCAGTTATCATCATCATCACCATTATTAATACCATTGTTCTTATTATTATCATCATTATAATTATTATCATCACTATTATTATTGTCATTAACATCATTGTTTTTTTTAACTATAATCATTATTGTTATTGCTATTATCATTATCATTATTATCAGTATTAGAGTTATTATCATTATCATCATTATCATTGTTATCATCCAACCATTACGAGTATTACCATTATCATTATCATTGCCTCTATCATTATCGTTAAATACTATCATTCTCATTTTCATTCTCATAGTTATCATTAATATTGTTATTATCATTATTGTTATCAATATCTTTATCACTACTATTATCA
>NW_027213543.1:52500-57500 GCF_042767895.1 Penaeus vannamei | reverse complement strand
GCCGCCGACGCGAGACTCGCTCAGCACCTGGGTGGGTGTGTCGCTATTGAGTGTCCATGTGGACATCTGCTTGCTGCAGTCGTGCATACGGCATTTGATTATGACATTGTGCATAGATGAGTTTGTGAATATTCAAGAAACACTTATATACCAATATCAGAAAAAGATTATATCACCGTGATTTATGACGAAGTCTTTGTGAAATATATCTTTCAAAAATGTAAGTTTTGTGTCCTTTTACACATGAAATATGCTTCGATCAAGACTCCGTAGTAATATGTTGTAGGTTACAAAGTAATCTGTACATATGTCACATACAAAGCACTAATGTTCCGTTACATTATGCTCAACAGTCGGTACATCACAGCATGGGTATATTTGATTAGATTTGAAATTGGTAGTGATCTTTGTAAAGACCAATTCAATACGAAAGTTACCTAAATGTCGGATTTTTTAACTTTGGATGTATAAGCGAGATACAGATTATTTCATATAGAAGATGATAGCACTCTGTAATACCCAATCTGAAATAAAAACTATATGGAATTTTGAGCTCGTTTGTGTGCGCAATCTTTGTCTAGAGTTGAAAAGGCTATTGCTCCTGTTTTGTTCGTTCCTGTTTAGACGTTATCATAGGTCTTACGTAGCATAAATTCGAAAACATCCCCCCCCCCCCCATTCCCCCGTGTAGAGCATGGGAAAAATAAAACCACTTCAGGAAGTTCTCGAATTCCATGTACTAAATTCATATGGATTTAAAATTCTTAAAATTGAACCACCATGTTGTATTCATGCTAGGACTTTATAATTAGGATGATTTTGTACTAATGTTGCTATCCACAGTTCCCCATTTCTTCAAAATTGAAATAAAAAAAAAAAAATTATAATTAAATAAAATGAAAAATGAAAAAAAGGTTTTAATATGGTTTAGACTAGTTGTTTCTATAGTTTAATGTGTTTATTAAACTTTTCAGACAAAAATTTCTACTTTTATATCCAACAAACCCCTCAAAAATTATATACCTTTATAGGAAAGCGTCCCTATTGAAAATGATAATTCCGATTGACTTGGTAATCATTACATTGCAAAGTACACTAAATAAGCTTTTTTTATATATATAACATCATTAGATTTAGAGAAAAATAACAGAGATAACGAACTTTGGCAAGGTGCCAAAATATGATACCCTGTATCTCTGTTCTTTGTTTACATTACCTTAGGTACACATCACACTCGATGCAATTTGTTGCTTTAGCTAGAGCCTCGGAGCCCTAAGGCTGTGTAAATCGCCAATTTTTTTTTTCATTTTGGCCTCGATCAAAAAATTTGATTTTTTTAATGCAAAAAAAAATAATAATACTAAAAAATAGTACTCTGTCAACCAGTCCCCCCCAAGGAAATTTAAAAATCAGCAATTTACACGGCCTTAGACTGAGATAGATCTAATACATGATTTTTTTTTTTTTTTTTTTCTTTTTTTTTTTTTTTCTTTATTGTTCTGGGAAAAAACTGTGGGTGTGATGATGTACCGAACAAGAAGGGGGAAAAAAAGTGATTTTTTTTTTTTTTTTTTTTTTTTTTTCTCTCTCTCTCTCTCTCTCTCTCTTTCTCTCTCTCTCTCTCTCTCTCTCTCTCTCTCTCTCTCTCTCTCTCTCTCTCTCTCTCTCTCTCTCTCTCTCTCTCTCACTCTCTCTCTCTCTCAACTCAACTCAACTCAACATTTCCCGGGACTGTCCCCTTAACTCAAACATCAAATATTTTGCATGATATTTATGATAATCCCTGGTTAAATATTCATTATTGTGATTATCATTTTAGTGTATTATTATTATTATCATCATCATCACATTATCATTATTAATTAACCCATTAATGCTGGTATATTTTGAAGCTGAAAATAAAAGATTCCGGCGGCTACAAAATCAGCGCTGCTACGTCAGAACACGAGCCCTGATACAGCATCACACTGGCAGGACGCCCGGCAATATTTATTTTTTCGGGTGTCTCATATGTGGGACACCCGTCGTTAGTGGGCTAATGTTGCTGTTGATGCTGCTGCTGTTATTAACCTATTGGATCCAAATGCTTCACTGCCATCATGTGGTCCAAAATACAGGCATTAGGGTTATATGAGCGGCCACTCTGACAGGCATACAGCTTGTAGACTGGACGCACCAGTGCTCGTGTGGTGAAAGGACCCCATGCCTTCCCTTTGCAATGTTATTTTCTTTTTTTCTGCATAAGCATTTTTAGATTTTTTACCAGTATCCAATGTCTATATTTCTCATTTGTAATAGACTATTTTCTTGCACAGTCCATAACTCAGTGCAGTAGTAATTACAATAAGTAACATTATGTTATTAGTGTCATTTTTTTTTAATGGAAATGGCACTTTTCCAGTTATGGCTCATGAATCATATATCCCCCACTTGAAAATATCTCAAGAGCCCCATCCTATATGCCAAATGAGCCTAATCACCCTCCAAGAGATTTGTTCACTTGTGGCAAGTCATTTCTGTCACCATGGTCAAAATGCTTATGATTGCAAGTTTGCATCACCACGGTTTACATCCAAATTTTCCATGACAGCATGATCACATCACCTACCCCTCAAGCTATATTTTTTCATGATGTGATGGTCACATCATCCAGATCATAGGAGTTAATGATATTGATTTTATTGTCATTGCTCTCTTTAGAATTATTGCTATCATTACTACTTTTACTACTCTCAATATTGTTATTGTTATCATTATTTTTTACATTATTTTTAGTATGATGATGATGCTTATGATTATTTTCATTATTATTATTGTCAATGTCATCATTGCTACTGTTACTATTACCGTGACCATATCTATTACAAATATTATAACTGATTTTTGTCCGTTTCATATTATTTTCAAGTTTATATGTGTTCTTATCTTCATTAGTAACATAAAGGCAGTAATTAGAATGATTTATAGTTGGGCTCTCTCACCACTACTGCTGTGATGCAGAGGTTATACTATAAGAGGATAGAGCACATACAGACAATTTGGCCACCGCATTCAGTGATTGAATCAGTTAAGATAGCTCTAAATACCTGAAACAGGCCAGGCTACACATATGTAATGCACAAGTATAAGTGCACTCAATTAAATGGATTTATAGGTTTAATAACAGTACCACTACTACTAATGCTAATGCTCGTAATAACTTGTAATGACAACAATAACAATGATATAAAGAAGAATGGAGGGAAAGGGACTGAAAGCAATTGATACTTTGTAAGTTTCAGGCATTGATGGTGGCGAGATTGGTTTCATTTACAATAACTGCATCATATAATGTTAGGGATATCGTAGGGAATATGAAGGTGGAAAAATAATGAGGTATATATTCATGTTCATTTTGCACACTCCAAAATTCTCCGTCAACATAATAACCAAGTGACACCAAGCTGAAAGTTTGCTGTCCAGCACTTTCATCAGTAACTGAAGGTTTGCTTGATCTGTGCGGTGTGCAGCCAACCCAGTTAGTCCGTCATTGGGAGCTCCAATGTGCACAAGAAGTAGTTATGATGGCTAGAGCCATACCTGGAACAAAGCCTAAATATTTCATAATGGCTATTGCTATTCCTAATGGCATGGGGTTAATTGGAAGTAACATATTGGTATTTGTTATCACAACCATTAAAAAAATATATTACCTTGTTAAATAGAAGACTGTATCATATCTAATACTGTAGATGTTGTAAAAGTGAGTTCCTGGAGGTTATGCCTGATGATTATTCCATACATTTTACATTTACATGTTACTTTTCCTTATTGGCACAGTTACTGTGAACTGAATTATGAAATTATATATGTCAGAATTTAGTGCTGGCTTTCACAATGCAATTAAAGTCTTCTAAAGTGTCATTTGATGTAATTGTGTTGTGACTGTCAGCTACAGCACAACAGTTGTGGATCTTAGTAACATTATTATTATTATTATTATTATTATTATTATTATTATTATTATTGTTGTTATTATTATATTTCTTTCTAGAATATTGCCCAATTGATGTGTCAAGTTAGCAGGTTTCCAAGTCACTGATGACACCTATAAGTAGTTACAGTCCGCTACCTTAGAACAATATGAGCCAAGTCTCTTATATTTCATCATGAAAGGAATAAAAAAAAAAAAAAAGGATTAAGAAATAAATAAAGTAAAAGGACTTGCCAATGTTCTCATATATTTCAACAAAGCCATTTTTCAGTAGCTGTACCCCAAGTTGTCAAAATGCATGTTTGATAAGATATAGTATGTGGTTTAGAATGTTTTATTTTACCAGGGGCACATAATGCAGGCTTTGAATGGTCAGTGGCTCATTCATGAGATGCATCTAAACTAAGTGTTTTGGAAGCCACTGAATGACAGGAAATAAGAAAAATTTTAAAAATATAGCTAACAAAAAAAAAAAAAAAAAAAAAAATTCCACTTGACATGTATTGCATGAACTGTTTTGTATTTGCATCAATAGTATGTTTGATATTTGATGTTACATATTATTGTGTCAGATGTGCCTAACATCTGATGAGATGTTTGGGAGTTGTTCAGAAGTAGTTCCATACCTGAATTCATAGGATGTTCAGTACTTCTGGGCAATTTATTGCTTGATATATATTTTGTGTTAATTATATTTTGTTAGTAGACAAGTGACCTCTGTTATGTGCTTTGCAAAGTTGACTGCTTATTTGTACATGCCTTCACCAGTCCTTTCATATCATGCCATGTCATTTTTGGTTGATTTACTGTTTATTCATGTATGTCTTCCTTCAGCTCGAGCCCCTGCCCCTCAGCATGGAATGTATCTACACATCCAAGGTAAAAATTCCCCATTTGCTTGAGGTAGTTTAGTAAAAGATCCTCAATTATGGCAGTGATTGCCAAAGTGGCCAAAACATTAGAGAGCACCACATGGATCTTGGACTTTGCATGAGGTTTAACGCTCATTCCCATATTTATTCTAGTG
>NW_027213543.1:37500-40000 GCF_042767895.1 Penaeus vannamei | reverse complement strand
CACCCCTGAGATGACTTATTTAGATTTTGGTTGTAGGGATAATTTTCCTTTCACAAATGTTACCAAAAGTGTTTTGATGTTGGCATGTTTGCTTTGGGCTATAGAAACATAGCTGTAGTGCTCCACCGCCCTATAATGAGGCGTGTCTATTGATACCCTTGTAAGCCTACAGTTCAATATCTTATATCAGTTAGATATAGTAAAATGGTAATTTTTTAACTCCTTTGTTAAAGTATAAAGTTATTTTTTGTATAAAAGTATAAAATTGATATAGTATAGTATAAAATACTTTTAAAATCTTTCGCCTGGCGAAGCTTCCCCAGGTGAACATCGGAGTGAGGGAGACCTTACTTTTAAACCCAACGTTCACCAGGGCGGACGATTGCCAGGCCTGGCGAACAAAAGGGATCGCCAGGCGCTAACATCTTGCATTCCTGATAAATCGCAAATTTGTAACATTTGCAGTGCGTTATTTAAACATACAAGTAAATATATATTGTTGGCACATATTAGGGATTTTTTTTTTTATTATATTCACATAGGCATTGTATCAGTTAACCAAATGTGTATGGGCTTTTTCAGTGTCCACTCAGGCCACCAAAACGGGGTTTATTTGTATGGGCCAGGGGAGTGCTCCGGGGTTTTTCTCTCGTTATGCTCACCACAGCGACTTGCTTCCCAGGTGCTCACTGTTACCAGCTTCTTGACTTTGCCAAGATAATAGCCATTTGAAATAATATTGTATACTCCATATTAGCTGATCATAGTGTTTATGACCCTGAGTAGAAGAATCAATATTGTAGGGGAATATAACAAATATGAACCCTTCATTTTCTTTATTTCTTAAAATGAACTTTGCAAATGAAATCCGTAAAATCCTATGTAGTGAATGCCACATACATGAAGAAATCAACTTGTAACATAAACAAGTTGGTAATATGATGCTTATTTGCACTTTGAAGTACCTTTGTGTGGTAGATTTTGAAACATCATAAACCCATATTGCTACCTTACATTGTTTGAAAAAGGGAAAAATCTATGTTCAGATCAGTCAAATACCCAGATGCGAAGTTCATACACACAAACGAACACACACACAAACGAACACACACACAAACGAACACACACACAAACGAACACACACACAAACATACGCACACACAAACATACGCACACACAAACGTACGCACACACAAACATACACACACACTCACAAATGTACGCACACACAAACATACACACACAAATGTACGCGCACAGACACACAAACGTACACGCACATACACACACACAAACATACGCGGACACACACAAATGTATGCACATACACAAATGTATGCGCACACACACACAAATGTACGCGCACACACACACAAACATACGCACACACAAACATACGCACACACACAAATGTATGTACACACACAAACATATGTACACACACAAACGTATGCACACGCACAAACATACGCACAAACACAAACACACACACAAACGTACGCACACACACTAACTTACGCACACACACAAATGTATGCACACACACAAATGTACGCAGACACAAATATACTCACACACACTAACTTACGCACACACACAAACATACGCACACACACTAACTTACGCACACACACAAACGTATGCACACACACTAACGTACGCACAAACACAAACATACACACACACAAACGTATGCACACACACACACACAAATGTACGCACACACAGAAAAGGACACGCATACACAAACATATGCACACACACACATGCACACACACACACACACACACACACACACACACACACACACACACACACACACACACACACACACACACACACACACACAAATACACACACACACACAGAGAAAAGGACTCACATACACAAACATATGCGCGCGCGCAAACACACACACACACACACACACACACACACACACACACACACACACACACACACACACACACACACACACACACACACACACACACACACACACAAAACTGAACTTGGTCAAGTCATACTATGGCCAACTTCCATTCAATTTTGATCCCTTTTAAATGCCCATGCAGTCATATTTATCAATGGTACTAAGCAACCATAGGCTGTATGTGACTTCACCCTATTTTCTAGGATATTTCCAAGATAGGAGCCCATATGACCTTTCAAGATGACGGCTCTACAAATACTCAGTTGCCAAGGAATCAATTAGTAGCCCTACTTGACCTCACCTGATATCCCTATTCTTCATTTTTTGGGAAAGTAAATTTTTTAAAATGTTACTAGTATCATTACTGTTTTTTTTTTTGTTATTGTTACTGACATTGGGATTTTTATAATGCTATCATCAATGCTAATAGCAATAAGGTGAAATAAGGTTAGGATTAGTAACTAACTCCTGTGTGACGAAGTTCTTGACGAACCCTTTAGGTGTGAGCACAATTGATAAACTAAAATTAAGCCGTCTCGGCACCAGTGGACTATGATCATGGCTGTC
>NW_027213542.1:72500-84798 GCF_042767895.1 Penaeus vannamei | reverse complement strand
TACCGGCACGAGAACTGTATTAATGAAAGGGGTCTAGCGGTACATTCTAACAATTGTACCACTTGCGCTTTGTATCATTACACCCAATCAATCATCCGTAAGCTCTCTGTGGCCCTTGGCGTCATTTGACACCTCAGACCCTGATGAGGCACCCTTGGAAGGGCCAAAGTGGCACTGATGGAACGACTGAAGTGGCACCGGTTGATAGGCCGAAGTGAAACCACCGGGATGACAGTGAAATCAAACAAACGTGTTACATGAATAAGTTGTAAACACGAAAAAAACTTGAAAAAGCACTTTAAATATTCTCTATCGGTGGGTAGTTACGTAAAGCAGTGTAAGGGTTAGATTTACCTACTTAGGAGCCCCAGGTCAAACTCAGCAGTGGGCTTGATGATGAATTTGAACACTTTCCACCATTTACCTTTCGCTCTCACTCTCTCTCTCTTCCCTCTTCCCCCTCTCCCTCGCTTTCTCTCCAATCACCTTATTGATGTGGCGGAAGAATATTCCCTGAAAAAAATTACGTAACTCTGGCTTGTCACTGTATAAATAGTGGTGGAAATTAGTAAAACACAAGAGTTGCTGCACGTGTCTCTGTATTGACATTTTCGTAGCGCCATAGTGGGTTGTTTACATTTCGTAGAAATTTATGCCGTCTGATGGCCTACACAAAATAAAATGTATTCTTACATAGTTAACTTTAAAAAATATAAATTCACCTTAGCCTAGGTTACATGAGGTAATTAAATGAGGTATAAATCTATTTACGAGGTGTTGAAGTATTCTTACCCTATTATACATTTTAATTACTCTAACACTACCTCTTAATTCAAGATGGGGTTGTGATCTGAAGATTCATCCTTCATAATCTTAAAAGCTTTTAGCTTCTGGGCTAGAAGTTTGTTAAAAAAAAGAAAGAAAAAGAAAGAAAGAAAGAAAACATATATAAATATATATATATATATATATATATATATATATATATATATATATATATATATATATGTGTGTGTGTGTGTGTGTGTCTGTGTGTGTGTGGGTGTGTGTGTGTATAAATATATCACCATTCAAGTTTTAACAACTACTTTGTGTTTTACAATTTTGTTCTGTCCAGCCACATCCAGTACAGCACGAACTGTCGGGATCTTGCTGTTGGTGCGAAAGTTCCTCTGTATTTGATGTCCTTTTGACATATCTTGCTTAGAATTTTCTTTGCTGTTCGGTCTAGGTTTTCCTTGTAAGATTCGGGCAGTGTCGTGTTCATTGGTATTATTATCCTGAGGAGAGATTTCTTCATCCATTCCTTTCTTCCACTGGGGTTCCTCAGGAGATGCTATAGCTTCTCGGTAGGTGACTGGTACTGGGATATGCGACAATTGGTAGCAATGAAGCATAAAAGCTATTATGTGTCACACTGGAGGTACTGTCGTCCTTTTCATGTCTAGCCGCGAGGGTCTCCACCTTTCTCTATCTTTCTCTTTCTCTATCTCTTTCCTTGCTTTATGTCTCATCTTGGGTCGCTTAAGGTGTTATTTGATGGTTTTGTCTTCACCAAGATGTTACCTTCATCTGAGGTTTACTTATCGCTTGATGGTTCAGTTACATAGGGTAAATTATTCATAAACTTGACACATCTTACTTCCTTACTGTCTAAGAGGCTGGGAAATAAATCAAACAGGCTAGACTGGTTATCATGTACACAAGGACTCCTTTCTTACTCCTAGAATCGTCTCTTCTCTTGTTCTTATGCAAAGGATCTTGTTTTATAGATGTTCATTCTGCTGAAGTGTGGCGCTGAAGTGTGGCGTGCAACCACTGTCAATGATCTAACCTTCATCTGCTTCTAAAATTAATACACTGTGTTTTCCAATGTCACACAACTCGGGTCCCTTCAACAATTTATAATTTTGTTCCTTGTCATTTGCAAAATTTACCGAGTTATTAATCCTGATCTTTGTTCTACAATCACTAAAACTGTGAGTTTTAGAATTACGAAATTCACCACTTCCTATAATTCTGAAGGTTCTCTAATCTCTAAAATTCACCACCTTTGCTGCATTTTGCTGCAAAATAGCCTGGTTCACCACTCTTAAAACAGCTCTTCTGCTCCACTGAACTGTTATCATGGGTAACCTTTCTTCTCACTGTATCAGAATATCCTCTGAGGCAATCTTTATGACGCAACAAGGCTATTTTCAGTTCCCAGTATTAATATGGAGGGCTACGAAGATCAACTACTTCTACAAAACGTGCGTATTTCTGTGAAAGTCCGTTCAGTGTGATTACCACTAAGATACGATCACTAACGTTCTCACCTGATTCTCTGAGTGCAGCTACTGTGTCCTCTATAGACGATAAATACACTGTAACACTGTCATCCCCTTGTCTCTTGTTTATGAATGACTCCCACAGAGCATACAACCTCCTGTTCATATACTCCGTGTAATGTTTTCGTAACACTGCCAAAACTTCAACGCCGTCTCCCCTGGTTTCACTTTTTGTCATGCCAAGTGACATTCTGCCAAGACAACCTGTTAAGTGACAATAGATTGTCATTTTGGCATCCTCTAGATCAAAACCATCGGGGCGTCTTGAAGCATACTTATCATGGACGAGATGTAGTTTCATGACATAGAGAGCCCCGGGGAAATGTTCTTACCACAAGTCATAATGATCATAATTACCATCAAACTCCTTGATCATGGGCCAATAACTAGTTGAAGTGCCGGAAGAAGTTATCTTCTCTGCCTGTATTAAGTAAATTTGTGTTGTCAGTGTTTAAATAATTAGTTGCGGGTGCCAGAAAAAACTGATTTGCTTCTGTTGAGGTGGATGCACTGTACGTGGCACCACAGTGGGTTGTTTACATTTCGTTGTTGATGTTTACGCCGTAAGATGAGGTTCATGAAAGAAAATGTGTTCTTACATGGATCCCTTTACAAAAATGGAATTTCACTTTATTCTTATTAACATGAGATAACGGTATGAGTTACACATAAATATATGAAATAAATGAATATTCTTACCTTAATATATATTTTATTACTCTAAAAAAAAAAATTCTACTTCCTTTCTCTCTCTCTCTTTCTCTCTCTCTCTCTCTCTCTCTCTCTCTCTCTCTCTCTCTCTCTCTCTCTCTCTCTCTCTCTCTCTCTCTCTCTCTCTCTCTCTCTCTCTCTCTCTTTCTGTGTTAGTGTGTATGTCTGTCTCATCTTTGCACCCTCTCCTCCTCTTTCTCTTTATATATATATATATATATATATATATATATATATATATATATATATATATATATATATATAGAGGAGAGAGAGAGAGAGAGAGAGAGAGAGAGAGAGAGGGGGGGGGGGTTGTCGTCTCTCTCTCTCTCTCTCTCTCTCTCTCTCTCTCTCTCTCTCTCTCTCTCTCTCTCTCTCTCTCTCTCTCTCTCTCTCTCTCTCTCTCTCTCTCTATGGGTGTGTGTGTATGTGTGTGTATGTGTGTATGTGTGTGTGTGTGTGTGTGTGTGTGTGTGTGTGTTGTATGTATGTGTGTGTGTGTGTGTGTGTGTGTGTGTGTGTGTGTGTGTGTGTTGTGTGTGTGTGTGTGTGTGTGTGTGTGTGTGTGTGTGTGTGTGTGTGTGTGCGTGTGTGTGTGTGTGTGTGTGGTCTCTGATCCTGTCTGTCAGCCCGGCTGTCTCTCTCTCTCTCTCTCGTCTCTGCCTCTATGTCTTCCCCCCCCCCCTTCTCTCATATATGTACACACACACACACACACACACACACACACAACACACACACACGCACACCCACACACACACACACACACACACACACACACACACACACACACACACACACACATACACATATGTATGTATGTATGTATACACACCCACAGAGAGAGAGAGAGAGAGAGAGAGAGAGAGAGAGAGAGAGAGAGAGAGAGAGAGAGAGAGAGAGAGAGAGAGAGAGAGAGAGAGAGAGAGAGAGAGACTTATATATGTGCGGGTGTGTGTGTGTGTGTGTGTGTGTGTGTGTGTGTGTGTGTGTGTGTGTGTGTGTGTGTGTGTGTGTGTGTGTGTGTGTGTGTGTGTGTGTGTGTGTGTGTGTGTGTGTGTGAATGGACAAGCTATAATCTAGTGAGAAAATGAAACAATGTTGAACCGCCGTTTCCACTAGAAAATTGTGATACTGAAAATAATTAAGAGTAAATGTATCTGGTTTTGCTTTTGAAATGTTTTTACTTTACTCTTAACATCTCATTTTCCTGAAATATTTACGTTGTCTATCTTAAAATCTTGCTTAGTGCTGTATGTTTTCTTAAATAAATTTGCATTAGTTCTAACTGTAAGATTGATAAAATACTCGATCATGTAGTAATTAATGCTATTTAAACAAACTATTTTTCTTAATGAAACGTAAACTTGAAGACATCCTTCGAGTTTATAAGAAGTATGGGTTTTTATTTTCACGGTTATTGAATGATAACTATTTAATCAGTTATTATTATTACTCTCTCTTGCTAAGTTCGAAACGTGAACAGCTAACTACGGCTTCATATTATATATCCTCCTAACCATATTACTCCCCCCACCAAAGCTAACTTTAAACTACAAGAAATACAATATAGAGGGTTCAGATTTGATTATTAACATCATACAATTCTGAAATGCATAAAAAATAATGAAAAGAAAGCAAACCCCGCCATAACCCAGCGATCCGAACATGTTCTAGGAGTTTGGCTGGGAATGGCGTCTTCGGAGGAGCTCGGAGACACACTCGACGTCGATGTCGTGGGCCTGGTGGACTTGGACTTTAAGTGAGTCGTTTCATTTTATCATTTCTGAGTAGAGGAGTGTTTTGTGCGTGTTCTACAACTCCTAGATTAGGCGTTCCTTCCGGAGTTGACGTGAAATGTGTACTATTTTGGCAGGCAGGAAAGTCGACTGGACAGAATCATGTCGATGGAAAGTTTGTTATTGTCAGTTTTTTTTATATTTTGTTCAGTAATTTCTCGTTTGCTTAAATAGGTATTGAATTTCTTTTGAAATTCGTTGTCCACGTAACTGGTTAGCCGGTAATGACAGAAGTCATAATGATTCCTAATACCATAATAAAACAATTATATATATGGACATATTTATACGTACCGCAAAAAAGTGAACATGCAAATGGAATGTAAAATACTCTCATACACCTATAAGGAACCAAACTTTGTTAACGTACTGTCACACGTGTATAACATTTCTGCAATTATTGGAATTAGCAAAACTAATATGACTAATATTGAGGGGCCTAGTAGTTAAGTCAGTCACCCAGGCTAAACACAGGAACATTTCTGACCATCGTAAAGAAAGCTTTTCGTAGAACCTCTTGCTGTTGGCCAATATAGGGAATTAATCCTCTTCATTAAGGAAATATTTCTAAAAAATTAAGCAGACCAATCTACGTTTTCTCTCTGTTTGTATATGCATTATGTGATGGCAGTTCTACTTGCAATAGAGAGTATTGATCTTGGGTTATCAAAGGATTTGAAGGACATTATAATAGTAGAGGGTGCTGTGTTTGGTATATTTTAGTATCCCACAACCATGTAGTACTAGGTAAAATTTGCCTGTAATGGATAGAATGATCGAAAATAAGACACTTCATCAAGGCTTTTACTTTCGCAAGTTCATAATAAGAAAGTTGCGCATCATGAAATACTTTGTTATAAATTTACAGGAAAACAAAATGACATCAATATCAAATGGAAAAACTACACCCTCTTAAACATATAATGATCTTTGTAGGCAGAAAATGATGTGAAAAATTACGAAAATATGTTGTGACAAATGCTTCACAGAGAGTATGTCCACGGAGATTATGTGAGGGTCCAGGGGCTGTGTCCCCGACAGGGAAGTTTTGCGATTGTATGGGGGTCTAGGGGCAAAGCCCCTGTTTATGAGGGTTTTTACTTCATATAGCAGTTTCTAAATTTCCCAGAAATGGCTGGAGTAATAGGGAGTTGAACTCAGAGTGGAAAGTTCATTTCATAAACATTACCAATACTTTCATTTATATCATTTGTGCTGGAATATAACAAGATATTCATGCATATTATAGCCTTGGTAATTGAAAGAAGGAATAATAATTGCAAAATTAGAGGGCTGTGTGAAACAAAAGGAAGTGACTACAGGTATGGCAGAAAAGCCCTTGATTGGTGTCCTTTGCACGTTTGCTGAAACAAACGAAATGGCAGCCTCTTAACACGAGAAGATGATACCACTCTCAATTAGGCTAGGTTAGCTTCATACTTATTATCTTGAAAAGACATTTATATTTGCTCATGCATATGTGTGCCATACGCCTAACCATGAGAGATTGGATATAGGTGCCATACATGAAACCTCTGCCAACAAAAAAATTTGCTCGAGTTCTTAAAATAGGGTAGATAAAAAATAAAAAATAGTGAATTTTCAGAAATGAAAAGGTAGACAAACCCTAGCCATTGCAGGAACACAAAAGCATGAAGGTTGCAGTATCTCTGGATATGCAGATCTTAAGTTTTTGAAATAAATAATTGGGCATACATCCATTTTGCACAGATTACATTTCTTACCTAATATTGTTGCTCTATAAATTCTATAAAAATATTGTTAGTTTTTTTACCAACTCTTCTTAGTTTTATTTTGGAGGATTACTAACAGTTCATATCCATATAATAACAAAATCAGAAAGGGTTTCCGGTTAATCTTTATGGTATGGACATACTAAACTGGTGCAAATTGAAGATGATATTCTTGTAGACAACAAGAAATAATCTGCAGACATGAATGGTAACACCACAGATATGGGGAAAAATTGTGTAAAGTGCTGCCCGCAGTGTAAGTCCCCTTGGTGCTCCAGAGTTTCAGCCCTATTTTGTTGCGCATACCGAGGTGCAGGGAGTGTTAGGGGGCAAAGTCTCCCATCAACCTTACCCTCAGGCAGTGCCCAAAGGGCAAGCGATGGGTAAAACTTCCGTTAAAGATTAGCAAAGATGGAGTGTGTTAACACAAGCTGTTTTGTTCTGACTAGTTTCTGGTATGTGGTTAGTCAGTGAACTTTTCGCCATATAATAAAATTTAATCCAGCATGAAAAGAACGTTGACTAAAACAGTTTTTAGCTTTTATATGGCTGCCTACACAAGTACATTTAGGGTATAGTGATTGAAAGATACTTTTGCGGGAGAAAATACTAAATTGATATTGATGAGAAACAGATCTTGAAATGAAGTTGCTCAGACATAGAAAACAAAAACAAAGGTCATACAGGTGGCATAGTCCTGTAATAGATCACTAAATGCATTCACATATTCCTAGGATTGCACTTTACTCACCGCTTTCAGCCATTTCAGCTATAAGATTTGGCAGATTATTGAGTCAGAGTTGGAGCAAAAAGGGACTGGCACGTCTGCCATGTCATCCCGCGGTATAGTATGCTCATTCTTCAGTGGATGTTTCTCCTATGTCCACTTGTGTTTGGGAGCAATGTTGACAGAGAATATACTAACAACAAAAAATGAACACATGCAACACGATTACATATAGAAAATAGTCAGTTGAAAATTAGGCAACAGAGAGCTTGTAGACCTCCCTTGCAATTTAAAAAAATTAGTAAACCATCCAAGATCAGTCATGTGAGATACATGGAGGTTGTTCAGTGGCCGTTGCTAAAGTGCCAAAGGAGTGGAGGTCATGGTGATGAGTAGATAAGGTTGCAAGTTCAAGAGTTATCAAAGAAACTTGTGTTTTGGTTATGGTTATTAGGAAGAGGAATTTCGTTGCAAAATTGTAGTTATAATTTTGTTGATATTTTTAGAGTTACAACTGTGTTTTGAAGTTTTCTGGGGGGAAGAAGAGTAGATTGAAGACAAGAAGAGAATTTTTATTGATTTTTTTTTTCTATTCATTATTTTTGTTGTTCTTTTATCATCATCAATCATCTTCATCATCATCATTTTTCTTCTTATGATTATGATTGTCATTTTTATCATTGTTAATATCATTGTTGTTGTAGTTATTGTTATTATGATAATGGAACTAATAGATAATAATAATGATTATTATAATAAGTAATAATGATATTGATAATGATGATTATCAGTATTATTTATTATTATTATTGTTATTGTCATTGTTATTATTATTTTTATTATTTTTATTGTTATTGTTATTATCATAATTTTTGTTATTGTTCTTCTTCTTATTTTTTTTTTGTTATTGTTTTTTTTCTTCTTATTTTTTTGTTATTGTTTTATTTTTATTATTAATATTATTATTATTAATATTATTGTTACTATTATTATTATTATTATTATTATTATTATTATTATTATTATTATTATTATTATTATTATTATTATTATTATTATTATTATTATTATTATTATCATTATTATTATTATTAATGATATAGTGATATAGTGATAATGATAGTAGTAATGCTATTACAATAAGCATATGATAGAAATGTTTAATGATAGATGATGGTAGATACTAATGATTTCTTATGTATTTTTTTTTTTTTTTTTTTTTTTTTTTAATTGAAATGACAATAACAGTTGATGGAAAATTGTGTATTATGCTTTATTGTCCTAAACCTGTTTCAAAATCTTCAAGTTTTTAATAGTGAAGATTCTTGTGGTAAAATTTTTCATAACAAGTAATCTTAGAAAATATTATTTACAAGGTGCTCTAATTATCTTATTGATATATAAGCAGGTTTGATATATGCTACATATCTCATTACAGGAGCGAACCTGATTTTTTCGACTTCGACTCTGAGGGAGAGTTTGGGCTCTTTGGGGAAGCGGGTGTTGCTCTGCACACCACGGCAACCACAACCCACACAGGCCAACCGACGACCACCAACAGCCACAAAACACCATCGAGCCTTGTAGGGACAAGCACTAGTACCACGCAGCAACAGAGTTCTGGGTCTCCAAATGGCAAGCGGTCTTCGCATAACCGGAAGCGGAAGAGCCACTGGAATGAGATCGAGAAGGATCTCTTTATCAAAGGCATGGTGAGGGCAGAGCTATGGGTTTCGTAGTCTGGCTGGCGCTTTATTAGATTTTTAAATTATTGTAGAGTCGTTTCTGTTTGTACGTATGAATGTTTGAGAAATGTTATTGCCCCCTTAGATGCTATCATATTAAAAGATTTATTATTCATATTGTTATTGTATAGATTTAAGTATACTTTGATTACTTTAAGAAATTATGAAATACCTTTTTTCATGAAAATGTATCAATTCTTTTTGAGAAGTGCCACATTAATGTAAGTAGGTTTATAATACAGTCTTAGTCACTTGAGAGACGATAATGATTACCCCTAATGTGCAGCGTGAAATTGAAGTTACTAACTAGCAGATGCCTATTGTGTTATGGAAAGTCGGTTTAAATAACTAGCCAACTTTTAGACTAACAAACCAAGTATAGAACAGGAACATATTTAGTTATATATTATGGATATAACATCTGTCTAGTGAGTTTATCGAGAATAGGAAAACTTAATATTGATTTTTAATTCAGAACTATGAAAGAGGATATTATAGGTTGCATTTGATGATATTACAAATAAAACGGGAAAAGTATGTAATGCAATGGCAAAGAAATATTTTTCAGTTAGAATAGAAAAACAAACTGCTGGAGGTTTCTTAGACATGTTACTTGTTCAGTGCTTTTTGTGGCTGATAGAAGAGACCACACTGACCATCCTTTTTTTCTGATTACAGGAACTCTTTGGACCCAACTGGAATAGAATCTCAAACTTCATAGCCACCAAGACTGCAGGACAAGTGCGTAGCTTCCACAAAAAATGGGCAGAGACTGTGAATGTAATTCAAGAATCAGAGAGCTTAGAGCATTCCTATGTTTTAATGCCCGTTGATCCTGGTTGCATTACAACAGACCTGGAGGATCCACTGGGACTCATTGAGACAGCAACTACCACTGTTACAACCACCCCCCTGTCACCAAAGAGAAGCAGGAATGCACTCGGAGAAAGCAAAAAGACTCTTGGTATTGATGATGACGCTCAGGATTTCCATTCGTCCGTTGAGGTTTTTGTTCCCTCTGTGGGTGAAGAGTGGGTGATTGAAACCGATGGAATGCAGACCTGCATTGAGAACGTTGCCAGCTCCCCCAAAAAGTCTCCAGAGAAGAGGAAGAAAGAAAACCACAAGAAAATCAAGAGGAAAAAGAACAGTTCTCCCGTCTCTCAGCTGCCGTTCAAGATGAAGTCACCTCAGAGACCGAAAAAGAAGACTAAAAAACTCAAGCTCACTATTGGACTGAACGGGTTGAATCAGGAGGTTGTTAGTCAGCAAGTAAAGTCGCCAACGAAAGAGAATGAGAGCCTTTCGAAGAAAAGTCCAGCACCGTTCATGGAGGGTCAGGTTGTTCATATAGTGAAAGATGACATGGAAGAAAGCGATGTTGATATTGATGTAAGTGATGACGAACAGCTAATGATTGTTGATAAGGCACCAAGTACCTCTGTGGCTCAGCAAGATACTAAAGAAAATACCAGTGACGAAGTAGTGGAAACTGTGGAAAGTAAGAGTATCCAACCTGTCAAAGAAGGCTATGGCTCAGAAAGTAGGAAACAGTTGGTGTTCAATTTTTCGCCTCCAGCTCAAGAGTATGAAATGGATATGAACACCATTACTGAAGAAGAAAAGAAAGTGCATTTTGAGTATTTTGATAGTAGAGGTGTCAAGACGCCTGAGAGGTATTTGAAGATTCGGAACTACTTACTGGGTTTTTGGAAGCAGGTGAGACCAAAGTATGTTAGAAAAACAGCAGTACGTGCAGGTCTGAAGAACTGTGGTGATGTGAATTCCATTGGGAAAGTGCATGAGTACCTTGAGAAAATTGGAGCAATAAATTTTGGGTGTCCAGAGAGTAATTATAGTACTCCCTTAATTGTTGGAGTGAAACAGAAAGAAAAGGTAGCAGTTCCGAGCAAACCGGTGGCCAAAGTAGATAGATCGGAAGTGACACGCCAGAAACAGAAAAAGAAGTGGGATGTTTCCATGAGCGAAGGAGGCGGCCTCACAATCAGCCATGATGAGTCGGGAGCCATTGTCGATGCCTGTCATATCCCTGAGGCTCCTCGGAATAGAGCTGGCCTAGGGGCAGGGAGGAGTGGAGGCAGGCTGGAGCAGTTCAAGCTCGTCCGCTGTCTGGAACATGACCCGGATACCCCGGCTCCATTCTCTGTTGTCATGCATGCTCATGCACTTATTACTCTTGATATTCACGCTCACACTTCCTTGGCAGAGGTAATGGGTTTGCTAGGTGGGTATTATGATCCAGCTGCCCATACATTGCATGTGACAGTTGCAGTCCCGACGAAGGCTGTGAGCTCTGGTGTGGAATGCGACATGTGTCCTGTGTCTCAGAGTGCGGCCTGCACTGCCATACATGAAGGTGGAGTTCAAGTTGTAGGCTGGTATCACTCCCACCCGACCTTCCCACCCAACCCGTCGGTGCAGGATGTAGAAACCCAGTCTCAGATGCAGCAGTGGTTCGCCCGCCAAGACGCGCCTTTCCTTGGCATTATTGTGAGTCCCTATTGCCCTACCAACCGGAGCGAGGCTTCTCAGATCAGATGCATTGTGTTAGACAAGCCGCCCCACGAGAATACCGGTAACGCAGAAGGAGGAGCAGCAGCACCACTGTCCGGGACGCCGTACAAGCTCTCCTGGTCTGTCAGCGAGGTGATTCCGGGGGCATGGGGGGAAGTGTGTCAGGGCATCAGGCTCGTGGTGGGCGGCGCTAGAGAGGATGGCATGGCTGTGGAGTGGCGAGGGGAGTGGCGGGGACAAGTGACCAACTGGGAGAAGGCGATAGCGTCTCTCAAACATCATCTACCTCCTCATCTGTACGGGCCGCTGCAGGCTGTGCGCACGACCTTCCTTGCTGCTGTGAGAGAATATATGGATAGCTAGTTTTGTGATTGGCGGTGTGAGTCGTGTCTGTTCTTGATTATGCGATGGCTTCGTTATATACAAGATGATGGCATAGTTCATATCTTCCATGCGATTTGTTACGGGAGAGTCAACAGGAGTTACCAATTACAGTATGTGATGCAATGTATGCTTACATTCGAAGGGAATTGTTAAATGTCACTTCGTTCTAGAAGTAAGCTTTAAGTTTGTATATACTGAATTTTATGTACCTGATATTGTCAATAAATATAATAGTAAACAGTTATTGTTTACTTTTTATTAATGGAGTTAAAATTTATGGCCAGTACTGGTTGAAGAAATTGAAACTATGAAC
>NW_027213542.1:60000-67500 GCF_042767895.1 Penaeus vannamei | reverse complement strand
TTTCACCGGTGTCCAAAGTCTTACCTATGTGTGTGTGTGTGTGTGTGTGTGTATGTGTGTATGTGTGTGTGTGTGTGTGTGTGTGTGTGCATGTGTGTGTGTGTGTGTGTGTATATGTGTGTGTGTGTGTGTGTGTGTGTGTGTGTGTGTGTGTGTATGTGTGTGTGTGTGTGTGTGTGTGTGTGTCAGTGGTTGAATTCCATCACAGAAGTTCGGCGAAACAAAAATCTAAATCAGCGATGGCTGATGGCTATACAAAACGATAGATCTCTTTCCCAATTATATGTAAACTGGTCCTCGTGTGTTGATGCGAGAACTTTATCATATATATATACGGACACGCACACACACACACACATACACACACACACACACACACACACACATATATATATATATATATATATATATATATATATATATATATTTATATAAATATATATCTTCAATGAATTTCATAAGGCTAAAATACAAAATAAAACAATTTGCTTAGATTCAAGTGAGACGAATAAGTTTATTAAATATACAATAACCACGAGTGTAACATGATTTGTTTTCGTACATTTACAGAAGAATCACTTTATGTCTTTCAAGTTCTCTGTCTGTGTGTCTCTCTTTTTTGTCTCTCTCTCTCTCTCTCTCCCGCTCCCCCACCCTTTCTCTCTCTGTCTCTCTCTCCATACCACCCCCTCGCTCTCTCATCCACCCCTCTCTCTCTCACTCTCACCTCCCTCTCCCCCCCTCTCTCACACACACATACATTCACATACACAAAGAAACACACCCACACACACCCATGACCTACCCCACTGAATTTGATTTGAACCCACTAAGCATTGCGATATATGATATTCCGGGAAAAGTATCTATAAATCCTCAGTTGAATCGTTTCATTTCGTGATAGAAAGGAACTCAGTATTCCGAAGAGAGAAAAATAGTATCAGTTCAAAACGTAAATGAAAAGGTGCTTATTTATCCTCAACCTTCTGACGACGAGTGCGTGTTGAAGAAGGAAATCAGAAATAAAGTGAAGGAAGAAGTGAAACTGCGGAATGCTCTCAGAAAGTACCCGAATTTTCTTTTGATTTCGTTAGTCCTTTATTTTCGTTCTGTTCTTTCACTTATATAAGACACAGGGATATTTTATTGTTGTAAAGTATATGAGGTAATCTCCACATGCTATTCTCATGTGTCATAAGACAGGGAAAAGGAGACACCATCCGGCATCTTTTAAATCAAGAATCACATATCTGACAAAGAAGAAGAAGAAGAAGAAGAAGAAGAAGAAGAAGAAGAAGAAAAACAAAAAAACATGAAGATCGAAATAAAATTCACAAAATAGTCCTTCGTCACACAACGTTCGTGCAATAATTCTCATTTGCTTTAGGTCGTGTTTCAGACAAGCAAAACAACCACACTATCTGAACTATCCATTCCCAACCAATCTTTTCCACCTAATATTTTTTCCTTGATCGATCCGCGCCCACGTACAGAATGAGTGGGTCGGCGGCTCTGTGTTCGACGTGTGGATATCTGATGAAACTTTAACGAGGTAACAGGTGAATTGCAGTTGAAACGGGAAAACAAGGGAGGTGGCAGTTGAGGGTCGTCGCTTATACAAACATTAACAATCGTCAGAAAAGCGATACACCGTACCATTCCCGAGCGAATCGTGGAATAACACTATAGATCAAAAGATTTTGGTAATAATGACAGTAATGATAATGATAATAACAATGATAATAATAATAACAATAATAGCACCACCACCACCAACAACAATAATAATAAAAACAATAATAATAATAATAACAATGGCAATGATAACATAATGATAATAATAATAATAGATGATAATAATGACAATAATCATAAGGATAATAATATATAAACACATTTATATGTCCGTATTATCATTATTGTTATATATATATATATATATATATATATATATATATATATATATATATATATATATATATATATATATATATATATAACATGTCATGGTGGAAAGACAGGATGAAATTAATTATTACTTGACTGTGAATTCTGTTATTGTCGTTTTGTATCAGACTGTATTTTTTCAGTTATTGTATTAACTTTTTTTCTGAAGAAACCTTCTGAAAGAATCAAAACTTCACTGTCAAAATGCACCATATCAAATCTGAACCAAAAGTTAACTACAGTATAATTCAGGCATAATTTGGAGCACAGGGAAACAAGACGAAGCAAACGAACAAGTAAAAAAAGGACGAAAACAAAAGCAAAAAGGATCATCAGTATATTGACAAGAGCACAGTTTCGGGGAATCCCCTGGTACAAGCACTTGCTTTGACTCCCCAGCGAAGCCGGCCAAGATCCACAAATAGGATTTATGTATATATATATATATATATATATATATATATATATATATATATATATGTATGTATGTATATAAACATGTATATGTCTATGTGTGTGTGTATGTATATATATATATATACATACATATATATATATATATATATATATATATATATATATATGTATATATAAACATATATGTTTGTGTGTGTGTATGTATATATATATATATATATATATATATATATATATATATATATATATATATGTATTTGTATATAAACATATATATGTTTGTGTGTGTGTGTGTGTGTATATATATATATATATATATATATATATATATATATATATATATATATATATATATATATATATATATATATATGCATTTATAGGTGCGTGTGTGCCTGTGTGTACGTTCCTTTTTGTTTGTGTGTGTGTGTGCGCGCTTGCATATGTGTATATATATTTGCTCATATCTCTGTAGTGCTTTGTCCTACGACAGGTCCTTTTTGGTATCCATTTTCTCCATGACACTCTATTCTATGTTCTTATCTTCATGTTGGACATGGACAATGCAAGTGGACATGATACAGAGAAAAGCGGATTTTTGAATATTGGTTTGGAGGAGGATGGAAAGAATAACCTGGATGTGGGCGAGAACCTTACCTGGTATACTAAGGCCCGTACTTTTAAAACCTTTCGCCAGGGCTGGCGAAGGGATCCGCCGGGTGATCCGGAATTTCGTACTTTTAAAATCATGCTTGGCGAACGTTCGCCAGGGCTGGCGAAAGATCATATTGGAACAGCCTGGCGAAGAGAGCTGTTTGAATACCATTTTCTTGCTTTCAAATTATGAATTAGTAACATATTTGTGTATGATAGGATGTAGGAATCACATTGAAATTATAAAATATCTTAAAATCATAATTTGTTATGAAATAACGTATATACGTATTTTTTTCAAGACCTTCGATGTTCCAGTCGAGAGCTCAAGACATCAGCTGTATTCCTACCCCCCTACCCCTACCCCCCACCCCCGAGATGACTTATTTAGATTTAGGTTGTTGTTATTTTGGTTGTAGGGATAATGTTCTATTCACAAATGTTACCAGAAGTGTTTTTTATGGCGGCATGTTTATTTTTGGCTATAGAAACAGAGCTGTAGTGCTCCACCGCCCTATAATGAGGCGTCTTTAATGATACCCTTGTAGGCCTACAGTTCAATATCTTACATCAGTTAGGAATAGTAAAATAGTAATTTTTAAACTCTTGTTAAAGTATAAAGTTATCTTTTGTATAAAAGTATAAGGTTGATATAGTATAGTATAAAGTACTTTTAAAACCTTTCGCCAATGCTGGCGTTCGCCTGGCGAAGCTTCGCCAGGCGAACATCTGAGTGAGGGAGGCCTTACTTTTAAAACCAAGGCAGGTGTTCGCCAGGCCTGGCGAACGAAAGGGATCGCCAGGCGCTAACATCTTGGATTCCTGATAAATCTAGCGCTTCGGCGAATGAAAAAAAAAAAAAAAAACGCGAGAGAAAGCAACAGGTTTTAAAAGTACGGGCCATAAAGTTAACCTTGCTATAGTATAAAGTGTAGTATAGCATAAAGTATAAAGTTAATTTTGTTATAGTATAAAGATATTTTCAACTTCTTTGTTATAGCATAAAGTTAAATTTTAACTCCTTTGTTATAGTATAAAGTGAGACTATTGCGGAAACATTTTCGTCTTCTCTCGAGGTTAATAATTAAGTTTAGGTTATGTTATGTGCACTGCAGATGTAAACAAATTTGCGCTACATTTAACGGGAATGCAAGATGTTAGCGCCTGGCGAACGTTGGGTTTAAAAGTAAGGCCTCCCTCACTCAGATGTTCGCCAGGCGAACGCCAGCACTGGCGAAAGTTTTTAAAGTACGGCCCTAAGCAGTGTTATGTCTCGGTGATTGCTGCAGTCCCCCATCCCCTTCCAGGTCAAGGGGGAAGGTTACCGGGCCGCCAGATGGGAGCCAGGACAGCATGCAACCCCCGCGCCATACGTTCACTACCAGCCTTTAACAGTTCAGCTGCGATGCCGTATATCCCTGCTGCTTTACCACTCAGCTTGTATATCGCCCCCTAACTTCAGGTGGGGAGGGAGGATCCTCTCTGATGGGTGGATCCGGCAACGGGATCTTGGCACTACCCGCATCCAAGTTAACTGTTGGTGGGTCAACCTGGTACAGCTGCTCAAAATACTCAGCCCAAAGCTCCCGCACCCCAACGGAATCTGAGACAATCTGAGACACTTACTAAGCGAATTGCCTTCACCTGTGAAGAGGGCTTAGAGTTCAGCTTTCTCAGGGCTTGGTATGCAGGACGAAGGTCATTTACTAAGAAATGGCCTTCGACCTCCTCTGCAAGACTCCTAATAAACTGTTGCTTGTCCTTTCTTAACAGTGACCGAGTTCTGCGCACATGAGAACGGTGCAAATCCCGATCCCCTGTCAGACGAGCCGCACGACAAGCATCTGTGGCTTCCAGTGTCTCCTGCGAGATGAAATTCTGTATTGCTCTCGGGCGGACACCAATCGTCTCTTGAGCTGCATCAAGCGTTTCGTGCTTGAAGGTGTCCCACAGAAGTACAGGGCCCGTCAGGTTGTCGAGCGATGCAAAACGACCAGAGACTGCCTCAGTAAACCCTCTGGCACATTCTCCCTCCCTCAGCCTGTCCAAATGAAACACCCTAAGGTAATAATTGGACCGCTGGGGAGTTTTGAAGTGGACCCGGAGGGGAGCCACAGCCAAGCTATGGTCAGTACCACAGAACTCGGCACTCCTATACACCCTGCAGTTCTGGGGGATCCTCCAACGAGTGCTAACGAGGATGTGGTCGATCTCCTTGGCTGCATTGCCCGCTTCGTTGTACCACGTCCAACGATGCATATATGTAAATAAGTAAATATGTATACATAAATAAATAGATAAATAAATAAATACACACACACACACACACACACACACACACACACACACACACACACACACACACACACACACACACACACACATACATATATATATATATATATATATATATATATATATATATATATATATATATATATATATATATATATATATATATAAACAAACACATTAGACAAAACGTATATACGACGAAGCAATCCTCTGAGCAGTAATAGCGGATTCCGATCTTTCATTAAGCTAAAATTTAGTGTCTTTTTTTCTTTATTTTTATTTCTTTTTGTAATCACACATACTGTACACATTCGGCTACTTTTATGTACATGAACTCTATCAATAATGACAGAAATCGGAGCCATTCGCGAAAAAACAGATGTAAGTGTCGTGTTTTTGTTCAATTAGAGTTATTGTTCAATTTTCTTTGTTTTACGATATATCTACTTGGTTTTTATTATCGTTCATATCAAAAGGAAAAACTTTTTAATGGCATGGGATGGCAGCATTGATATTTATGCTTTCCTTTTCTTTTTCTTTCTCTCTTTTCGTATCGTTCGACCGACGAAGTTGCAACAACGTATGTGCAATAACTGACGTTTGCCTCAAATAATTATTAGGAAATATTTATGTAAATCAAGAATCTACAAGATACAGGGGAAAATTAACTGAATACATTTTGCAAACAGACAATATTCTAGTTGGACCCAGCGTTAACGACTTAAAAGTGGTCGTTGTTGAAAAATTGAAGATGAGGAGATGACTTTACTCACTTCTCCGATCAACGCGATTGTCAAAGAGCAAACGGGTTGTGTTCAGTCGTCCATAATATATTCATGGAGTTCGTTGGCGGCAGTAGGCGAAATCACGTGACTTTCTTCTGTTACCCCTTACACCTACTCCTCACTCCCCATCTCCTCCCACTGTTCCCTACTCTGTTCTTACTCTTCCTCTTCCCCTCCCCATCTCTCTTTTTCTTCCTCTTCTTTTACCCCTACTCCTCACTCCCCACCGCCTCTCACTTTTCCCTACTCTGTTCTTACTCATCCCCCTCCCCTCCCCATCTCTCTTTTTCTTTTTCTTCTATCCCTACTCCTCACTCCCCACCACCTCCCATTTTTTACAACTCCGTTCTCACTCTTCCTCCTCCCAACCTCTCTTCTCTTTCTCGTCTTCTTTTTGTTGTCATTCTCATGCCTAGCATCCCCTCTTATGCAACCTGCTTACCTGCCCTATTTTCCAAGAAATGAGTCCTCGCAGATTTATTATGAGGATGTCCCCGACCTCCAAATTGCGCTTCCTCTCGCTTACGTGTTTCTGCAATTCGCATAAAAAAAAAAAAAAACGAAAATTTCTTCAGATACCCTCCGCCTCGTCCAGTCCTTGCTCTACCAACCCCAACTGCATAGCTGCTGTTCACAAGCAAGCTCTAACGAGATGCCATTTACTACAAAGTCTAATACCCAATTGCGGTTGGCTTAAGCGGAACCCAGTCTGATAGGCAAATCTTTAAAAAAATCTCTCTTGCCCATTCTCTCTCTCTCTCTCTCTCTCTCTCCCTCTCTCTTTTTCTATCTCTCTCTCTCTCTCCCCTTCTCTACCATCCTTTTTTTCTCTCCCTCCCTCCCCACCTCTCACTCTCCCTCTGTCTCTCTCTGTCTGTCTGTCTCTCTCTCTCTGTATGTGTGTGTGTGTGCGTGTCTGTCTGTCTCTGTCTCTTCTCATCTCTGCCATTTTTCCCTTTTCTTTCTCTTTTTACATATTCCCTCTTCTTCCTCTCCCCTTTCGCAGTCCCTTTCTTTTATTTCTCTCACCCTTTCCCTTCTTGCCCTTCCTCTCTCCCTTCTCCATTTCACTCCTCATTGACCTTTCCTCTTTCTCTTTCCTGTCCTCTTCTTCCTCCTTCCTGCCCTTAGTCTCTCTTTCTCTCCCCCTCCCTCCCTCCCTCTCTCTCCCTCTCCCTCTCTCTCTCTCTCTCTTTCCATCTCGTCTGTTTTTGCCCTGAGTGTAATATAAACTAATTAATGAAGGTATAGCTAAAAACAGAAATTTAATAGCTAGGCATCAGTCAAAAAGAAGCCAACACTGGCAACCGAACTCAAAGGCATATGTAATTTTCGAAGTGAAATTGCTTTTAGAAACGTACACACGTCAGTATTTGTCAAAGAATCACATGGAAGGAAAATA
>NW_027213542.1:52500-55000 GCF_042767895.1 Penaeus vannamei | reverse complement strand
TTTCCATTCCAAAGTCAACAAAAAACACAACACCTGGAAAAATTAAATATAAACAACATGCAGTCAGGAATTCCTCCACGGCAGTCGTTTTCCAGGGCCGGTTTGTTAAAAGTGAGCGAGGCCCGACCCATCAATTTTCATTATACTGACATGCATATACACAAAAATAAATGCACATCTATCAGTCTAGACATGCATATCTACCGGGCAGACAGATAGGTAAATGTATATCTGTCAGAGAGAGATATGCATTTATTTCTGTGTCTATGCATGTCCACATATGTGAATATTCGTTGGGTCGGGCCTCGCACAATTTTAACAAACTGGCTTACAATATTCAGTTTTAAAACAAAAGCTCGGCCTACGACCTTATACTAATCATATGGTTGTATTTGTAGGAAATATCTACTCAAGACCGCCACTCTCTTGCTCTCAAAATATTTATGAATTTATGTGCTGACATTTTTCAAAAGAAAATAAATATATCCTGGCTATAACTAGCGTGCGATTGTCTGCCGTCGCAATCTTGAGGAAGGGAAAGGATATCAGGTCAGATTATTTTTCCTAATCTTAGAAATGAAGAAAATATATCACTTTACTGCATTAAAGTAACTCTCGACCCACATAGTAAGTAACCGCTGGGCAAAGTGATCATACAAAGTGAGCTTCATGAATTCGGCATTCAATATTCCGGCAATTCGATGGTTCGGGAAAGTTTTCATGACCGTTGCTTTAGCCGTTGTAACGCCACCTGGATTTTTGTTTATGTTTTCCACGGCTGACTTGCTGAGGTTAAGGCGGTTTTGTTATCATCGGATACTGATGAATCACCTCTATATACACTTCCTACAAGATAACAAATACTTAGAGCCGGTTCGGCTGTATATATATAAAGTATGAATGCTATAATTACCATTAAATAAATGAAATAGAATTAGATTCCACTTATTAGGAAAAGCCAAATTAGTGAGGTTCTTCTTGTATTACATCCTCATGGATGTAATACAAGTATAAAAGTAAGTTAATATTAAAAAGTTGAACATCGTGGCCCTTGGAGTGGGGGCAAGCCAGACCCTGAGGTGGGCAAACGGAGATTTACTGGGGGGGTGGGGGGGCAGTACTGACGCACCTGGATATAATCAACACTTGCGCAAATCAACCCAAGTTCTTGTTTAACTACGTAACTTGTAAAACTAATAGTAAAGATCAAGTTATCAAGCTAGCAGACAACATTGTTTGGACCATAGAAGAAAGGTGTGAAATCCTTTATAAGAAATTTCAGTGTAAATTTGTTCAGAAAACCTATTCTGAAATAGGAAGAGACTTTACAGACGTGTCAGAATATCGAAATTATCACATTCAAAATAGAATGAAATGAAGAAATACTAAAAGGGTTAGATAAGACTTAAGCATAAAGACCAGACGAGATCTCTACTCTTAATTTATTCCAAAATGCAATAAGACAGAAAATTACCAAAAACTAGCCATAACCACACCTTCATACAAACGTGTCGACAAGTGAAACTCTTTATCCAGTGTAATGATGTTAGTTGTCATAATGTATAGTTAAAAAACAGTGAGTTGAAATGCTTGAAAGACATGATATTAAACAAGCCATTTAGAAGGGTAGATCATATGTAACAAATCTCGCCTGGTATTGTGTGTCTGAAATATTACTTGGCAGGAAGGTCTGGGTCGACTGTGTATATCTAGACATTGAAAAGGGGGTTTGATAAGGTATTAAACTTAGGACTATTGCAGAAATTGTCACACCCATGTGGAGTGAAAGATAAACCCCCTGGATAGATTCCCTACATGAAAGACAAATTATAACAGTAATTAGAGAGGGAAGTAATTAGAGAGGTACTAGAAGAGTACCTCACAGATAGATCTTTGCACCGATTATATCTATTATTTCCATTAGTGAATTACAGCCAAAACATAATCCCAAGAAGCTGTCTGAATATGTTTTCAGACATGAAAATATACAGAATGGTTATAGACGATGTAACAGGCCAATGCCTCCATAGTGATATTGAGAACCTATTCATGTAGAGTTGAACTTGTAAAATGGAATCAACACCAACAAATGCCAGGTTCGGTGATAAAAATTAAAATCGACTTCTATACTAAGACAAGAGATTCAGTATTAAAAACAACAGATAAGGAAAGGTCTTTGAAATTATCATAACCAAGAACTTCAGCCCACGTGACCATATGAATGAAAAGTTTCATCAAATATTAGGAGTGATTGCAAACATGAAGAGGGTATTCGACTAAGGTAAAGAATATAATTTCAAACATCTTAAGACTTATTCTAGGGTACTGTGCAGCGGTTTGCAGCCCATACAAAAAAAAAAAAAAAAAAAATATTGACAAAATGGAAAGAGTTCAAAGAATAGCCACTAGATGGGCACCAACTTACTACTTACATAAAACAAGGAAAAGGTGCTACAAAATTATGCTGTGTAAATATGTCACAGTGGGATTAATCTTCTTC